>NW_010288049.1:0-18346 GCF_000700745.2 Antrostomus carolinensis
GCCAGCAGGGATGATGATGATGTCACAAGCACAGAGGTGAGGTCACAGACAAAGTCCTTTCCTATTGGTCCCCAGCACCCAAATAGAGCCCTTGCTCCACTGCCCAGATGAGCAAAGGGCCAGAGCCTGCGCGGGAGGGGGCCTGAGCCTGAGCCCTTCTCTGTTGGTCCCAGCTGCCCTGACACAGATCAGGCTTGTCCAGGCTGACCAGGGCAAGCAAAAGCAGCGAGCAGCATGTTTAGAGAAGAGCAGGTCTGTGCTGAGCAGGAGAGGGAGCTCCAAGGGATAGTGCTTGAGCAGGAGAGGGAGCTCCAAGGGATGGTGCTGGGGCAGGAGAGGGAGCTCCAAGGGATGGTGCTTGGGCAGGAGAGGGAGCTCCAAGTGACGTGTTCAGGGGGCCCCTCAGAAGGCAGCAGAGCGAAGGCCTGACAGAGCCGCTCCTCCCGGGCCAGGCTGCTCTTCCCCGTGAGCCACACAGACAGGCAGCTGTTTGCCCATGACCATCACTGGTGAGTGAGCCCTCCCTGTCCTCACCCTAATCCGAGCCCCTTTGTTGTGTCTCCCTTCCCATAGGGATGGTGCTTGAGCAGCAGAGGGAGCTCGAAGTGACGTGTTCAGGGGGCCCCTCAGAAGGCAGCAGAGCGAAGGCCTGACAGAGCCGCTCCTCCCGGGCCAGGCTGCTCTTCCCCGTGAGCCACACAGACAGGCAGCTGTTTGCCCATGACCATCACTGGTGAGTGAGCCCTCCCTGTCCTCACCCTAATCCGAGCCCCTTTGTTGTGTCTCCCTTCCCATCTCAGTGGGTGGGGGGAGTGAGCGCAGGGCCACACGGTCCTACTGTGGGTTAAACCACTGCAATGCTACCTTTAGGGCTTTCTGGGGAAAAGAGCCAAAACACAAGAGCTTCTTCAAGTTTGCAAGGGTTATCGGGAATGCTAGAGCCATATTCTAAATTTTAGCCAGATGGTGACTCAGTCTGATACCACATGGACTTCCAAAGCAGACAAACTTTTTTAGAGAAGTGCTGACAGATGCTGTGGATTGGAGGGAGGAAGACAGCCTTTAGTGTTTAATATGTTAATGAGAAATTAAACTGCCTGAGGCACAAAATATAATTGTTCATTTACACTGAAAACTTATTGATGCAAAAACAATCATTACAGTCATGGATGGGAAAAGCAGTAAAATAATAGACCCAAATGTTCTACAAACCACAGTGTTGAAACTTTAATATTTTCACTATGTAGCCCCTGGGGAAAGTGCATGCTTTAATGATAGCACTGGTAAAGGTCTCTTGGTGCTAGGAATGGTGGAAAAGTTGGTATATACACACAATTGTTCATTTCTGAGTCTTTTTCAGATCAAGTGAAAGAGCTGACTGAATGCTGTATTGAGAGAGATTGTAGGTCCAGGCTGTCACTGCCACTACCAGCAACAGTCAGGTTATAGCATAATGATTAGGGAGGATTCCCTCAAAAAAGTCTTAGAAATACACACTCTGGCAAAGAGACAGCCCACAGAAGCTGGGTCTTACCAGTTTGTTTTGTGGTATGAAAGGACACGGCCCATCTGAGCTCAGCCATACCAGCAGCACCAGAGCTCCACAAGAGATCAGATTTGCAACAGCTATTGGACTGGACAATGCACGTCAGTAATCTTCTGCTGATGCAAGAATGGAGAAGAAATAGAAGCCAAAAGAGTTTTCATAAGTAAGATTATGTCCCTGGCTGAGGCAGTGGATACAAGGAGGCAAGAGGTTGGGCCATCAAACACAGAAGCAAGGGGGAATTCCCCCCATTCGGACTCATGAGAGGAATATTTTTGTGAGTAGACAGAGAGCTTCAACCACCATGGCACGCTGCAGGAAGGCAGGATCTTCCAAAATCTTTCTGGAATCTGAGTTGTATTTTATTTGCTGTTTTAAATATTCATCCAAAGTGAATAACAAGTTCTGAGATTTGCCAGTGGCCAAGTTACAGCATTGGTTTTGTAAGTAATACAAGAAGTATGGATGCAGCACTGAAAAAACTAGGATACTTTCAGTAGATCAAAAACTTCAGTGAAACATATCTTTCTAGTTAATTAAACCAAAAGATGGGAAAGCTTGAAACATGTACCTTCAAATTTTCACTAGGAGAAAGAATGAAAAGAGATTCAGCTGCTACTGTAACCCAACGCAACTGCAGTGCTAGCTGCAAATGCAAAACCTGCTAGTGAGGTGTTCTGTAATGCTTACTCTTCTAAAAAAAGAGATTCCTTACTGCTGCTTTTTATTTGATCAATAAAACAAGACCCAAAGAAACCACACTCCTGTAAGGCAGCAAACTCTGCTGCTCAAGGACAGATGGGTAGACAGGAAATAGTCCAGGTGAGCACCAGGAACACCAGGCCACCACAGTTTCACTCTTCCATTGCAGCAGGAAAGCAGCATCTCTTTAATTATTGTGCAAACCACAGAGCAATGCCTCCATGTCGCTTCTGAAAACAATCTGGATATAAAGGCCCCAAAATTGCAACATGATTTTATGAGAGATTTAAAAGGCGATTTGTGTTAATTACTCTGTATGGAAAACATCAGAAATAGATTATCCCTATCTCCGTCCACCACCCCCTAAAGTATTTGTGATTTGTTACCCTTACCTTTTCCCATCCCTAACCAGGACCTACATGACTGTAGCTGTTGTAAATCAGTAAGGTACTTCTAACTTCAGTGAGGCTTCCATATAATATCTTAACTTCTCTCTACATTTGACTTTTATTGTTCATTACCTTATTCCTTTTTGCCAGGTATTGTGCAGACACACCAAAGTTTTCAAATTAAGCTTACCTTTCCTTTAGCATCCTTAAAGGAGCACAGACATGAGAACAGATTTTTGACAACTGTAGCTCTAGTTTCAGATCGATTACTGTTTTGTCCTCCGTAATGCTTTCAAAATACTGAGGTGATGCAGGGAGTCTCCTTGACTTAAGTCCTATATCCATAATTGAGCTAAAACATACTTGGACAAATGGATTTATCTATGTCCAAGAACAGGACTATCAAATGTAATCCCCTCAGGTATTAACGTGCAAGTTAAGCCATCTATGTACCTAACAGTCTTTCCCTGGTCCGGCTGCCACTTTTACGCAGCTGAGAATCACTGTGTCTAGCACGTGCCTTGGCTAGACCCGAGTCCTTATTGCCTCTTCTTACCAAAGGTTTCCACAAATAAGCTTAAAGGATGTCCAAAGTGTATCTAAAGCACATCTACTAAGTAGAGCTTTGTTCAAAACACATGCTGATCTTGATCTTTCTAGCTTTTTGTTCCTCCTTCCACTCTTGCTTGCCATACATATTTATCCTGTAGCCCATTCTCTCGGTCAATATAAAGGAGATATGACTTACATGCCCTTTTCAGTTTGAGAAAGTTAAGAAACATACCTGTCACCTTCATACCTTTTATTCCACCTCCTCTTTTGAAGCTGTTTTTCAGAAAAGAAGTCATAGTTCACTGGCTGAGAAAAAGTAAATGCAACTTTCTACCCCAAGGACAATTGTGCTTACCAAGGAAACATACCAGATTCTGGTCTCTGAACTAATAAGCAACTCCTGAATGATGGCCTGATCTACATTTATAGGAACAAATGTATGCGTTAGCCTTAGGGGAAAGGCAGAAGCACGTGCATCTTTCTATTCTTGCTGAATTGGGACCCAGAAATCAATTTATTTTAGAAAAGCAGTTTAAAAGTAGCTCATCAGACACATCTTTGATTTATACTAACCTAAAACCTGAAGGTTGTTTACTTCTTTGTCACTCAAATAAACATTAGCCTCCTAGATTACTTAAGAGGTGAGATTCCTACCTCCAGAAATTTCTGTTTCCTGGGAGTAGCATCGGGAGACAAACAGGAACACTGGAAGCATTTCAAAGGCTCTTAAACAGGAAGAGGAGTCCTTTAATTTGTCGTGATTTCCTCATGGTCACTGTGTAAAAATAAACTGTGGTCATTTATTTTCTGACTAAAATTTTTGATGAGAAAATATTGATACATGCAAATCTTTTGCTGGATGTAGCAGGAGAAGGATATAGGTCTTAGATGAGATATCTGGTCAACGTTAGAAATGATCTTACAGAAGCAGCCATTAGGTCTCATGCCAGGCTTTTAGTGATCCTGTAGAAGACTCAGCTTCAAACCTACATACCTGATTCAGAGCAGGGACATGTAATTGTTTTCATTACATCCAGTATGAATACACTAATCATTCTGGTCTCTCAAAAAAACCCCAATACAAAATAACTCCCCCCACACACACATAATTAATTTTATTCAGAGCTTTTACTGCAGAATGAATCATTTTGATCCAATATAATATGAGATTTTGCATGTAATTTTTTCTTCTTGCAATTTGTGTAATAAATGTCACTGAGAAAGAACTGATCGAGTCTGGGGAGTTTAACTGCTTTGAGCTTTTATATTAAGCGGGTTTATCTGCGATTATGTTTGACTTGGAGCTGAACCTATTCATTAGATACAAAGGAAGCTGTTTGTTTGATTGTGGAGCAATAAACCTTCACTTTCTTACCAGGGAGTCAACAACATTATCATTTGTCACTATAATTTTCTTCCTCTCTCTAGCAGACAACAATAGATCTTGCTTGCAAAATGATGGGCAACAGCTTTACACCCCGTGAGCATCCCCTGCAGGGAGCTATGGGTGGTAACGCTGCACTGTTGACTGTTTCCCCCCCAATTCTGGATGCTTTCCATAAATAATAAAACCACATTTCTTCTATAAACCTGGTTGGTACAGTAAACAATAAAATAACCCTGCCACCACACCTCTCCAGCAGAAAGCCAGCATGGCTGAGGATTCAGAGAGAATGCCTTAAGGCTTGAAATAAGGAGCTGTCACTCTCTAGGTCAGCAACTGCAAATGGACCCTTGTCAGCAAAAATAAGAGTACTGAGCAGTTTATAGGTGAGTTTGGAATAGTTCATTCCTTCGCTAAACTCACCCCACTCCAGAAAAATCATCTTTAAAAAACAGCCTGCCGTGGATTTTTTTCCCCTCTTAGATCTTTTCTTGCTAGGAAAAAAAGTCATCAAAAGCTTATCTTTTAAAGAAAACAGATTTTGTGCTCTGTATTTCAGTCTGCTTTGCCCACTTTTTATTTCCCCTTCCTTCTTTTCCACATTGTAATTAAAGGAAAATAAAGTAAAACACTCAAGATGAAGAAAACAATTCTCAGAAGCTTTTAAAAAACAGCAGATGCTTTGAATATTCATTTTGTGAAACATTCATTTTTCAAGAAGTGCTGCAACTGAAATATGGCTTCAAGAAGTGACACCACCCTGGGGAAGAACACAGCGATTAGATAACCCAGGTTTAGTATCAGGTGGTCACAATGAACTACCAGATTCTCATGGTTGATGAGTCTAAGAAACAAAAAAAGTGTAATCTGTGAGGGCAGAAAATAACGACTCCATGTGCTGCAGAGAGATACAAACACAACTGACAATTTTTTCTAAGCTTTTGGGAAAGAAAAGCTTCATAACATTGTAATAAAAGAATGAGAGAGAGGAAGCACAAATGGAAGAGAGCTGATGTCTGAATGAGAAACACTGAGTAATGGGGAAAGAAATAAAAGGAAAATACTGTAAAACTAAAACAGATATTAGTGATATAAGCAGATGGTCTGAACTAGATCTGTATTTCATTCACAGTCTGAATCACTCACTAAAAAATGATGAGTATTTTGGGCTTACACAAAATTTTTTTCTCCATTGAAGAAACCACAAAATCAGCTCATACCATGTAAAACAACACACCAGTGAAAAACACTCTCCCTTCTCTCCTGAAATCCTCTTCAGTTCAGGTAAAACATATTGAGTAAAATATTGCAAAAAAGAAGAAATGTGTAAATTGACTCTGCAATAAAATGCTTTGCTCTACAAAAGGAAATAAAACATGGCCAAATCTGATACAAAAATTGAGTTAAATTTGAGAAGTTAAAATTGGAACTAGAAGGCATTGCCTTCATTTTTCCACTAAGGAGAGGGAGTTCTGTAAAAATGCCATTTTTATAATTGACATAATTTACCACATTCCTTATTTTTTTAACCTTCTGTCTTTGTTTTAGTAACTTCTCTTCAAATAACATGTTTGTGGTGTCAGTGGTTCTGTAGCGCTTGTTCCTCTCTGGAGTTATACCTTAGAGAAGAACTGTCCATCCTTCTGCTGTGTCACACCACCTGTCAAATAAAGAGCCCAAAACAACCTGGAGCCTCGTCACCTCTGCTGTGTGCACTGAGTTACAAACTCACCTTTCTTCCATTGCTGGTTACTGCCCCAGAAAAATCACTGAATGCAACGCTTCTCCCACGTAGAGCACTGCTAACGCTGTATTGCCACAGCCTACGGTTCCAGTGGAGACGTTCCTGGCCCACATGGTTTCCCCACACAACCCCCCATCTCTGCAGCGGAAGGACAGGACAGGGTGTGCAGCATTATGCCAAGGGACAATATGAAAGTTTTAGTAGATATAATAAACTGTTATTTGCAAGGAATTTCTTGAATTGACTTCAGTAGAGAAGTTATCCCTCTACAGCCAACCAAAGAGACATTTTGGAGAACTCAATAAAGCCAGGACTCAGCCCTTGAGCAGAGGAGTTTTCTGGTGGATTCTTCACTCCAGCAATAAAGCAAATGGCATAAAATGGAGACTCATTTAGACCTGCAGTCACTCTCTCATCTGCAAAGATGGCACTGGTGCAGAAAATGATTTTATATGCTCACACAGGTCTGAGTAGCTTAGATTACAGGTAGAGATTTAATTGACTTCATGGCTCCCGTTCATCACATCATGGTTTTACTGCTATGCAAAGTCTCCTGTCCTTTCCAGCTGCCATTCCATTTCTTTTCCTTCTGAGAGCCAAACAGCAAAACTTTCTGATGAGGTGGGGAAAAGCAAATTGAACTACTTTAAAGTATAATAAAAACCTGGAGGTGGCTTTGTTCATTTGACAGAATGAACACCTATCTTCTGCACTGCTTTCATTTGATGTGCAGTTCTGACAAGCGCGATAAAATCACGTGACATTTTGTGATACACATACTGTCATTGACACAGCACAACAGAACAAGACGGACAAGCAGGCTACAGCACATGAACAGCACTGAGAGCTGTTTAAGGCAGATTCTCTGTCCTAAAAGTGTTTTCTGCATACAGTCCTGAGAGCAATAACTGAAAAACAAGAAGCAGAATGGCTCTTCTGGCTACAACAATTCAGGTTCCATGGCAGATAGACTGTGATTTGCTTTAAACTTCACAGGAGCGCAAAAGATGAAACATGAGAGGATTTCATAAGCATTAAGTGATGTAAAAATGTGTATATTTAAATAGGTTGAGATGATAGACCCACAATTTCAAGGCAAGATTCTTAGTTTCCTGCATTATCAGAGCCCCTCTACAGGCAACTACCTTTCCAATCAGTCACTGATTTTTTATTAAGAGATCCCTGAGTGATACAGTTTACGTCAATAAAACTCAAAGGTGGTTGTATGAAGAGTACGTAAAGAACCAGGCAGGCCAAGCATTTCCAGTTCATGCTGATTTTTGGTGGAGGGTGGGCATTTAAGTACAATATCTGCCTTAGAAAGTTTCATTCCTACTATACAGACTTGTATACTTGTGGCTCAGAAAAAAAACAGGAGAAAAGTTTTTTTGAAAGTAGGATACAATGGCAGAGAGACTCTTATTTTTCATTGCAAACAGCAGTCTGCAGGGATAGTTAAGGATTTATGAACTTGTTTGCCATCCAAGTAAAAGAAAAACTAGCAAACATATGGCCTAAGTACTTGTCTCTGTCTCCTGGTTCTGCTTTGGAGGTTTTGAGTGTGACTTTGCCATTAGTGTAGGGTAACAAAAAGAGGTAAAAATTCATACTTTCAGAAATGTCTTATAACCGACACCAAAAGAAGGAAGGCTGTTCTTCATTTCTTATTTATGAAAGGTAGCTAACAAGCAAAGGAAGACAGACAATGAAGAGGCATCTTCCTCCCACTGCCAACTGCCAGAGCTGATGCCACAAGAGGAATGACAATTTTTTCCTGCATCAGCTACTTTTCAACCACACATATAATTCACAGATAAATTAAACAGAAGACAACAATAACCATTTCTTTGTTTAAACATTCAATAAAACATTATAATTAGGATGAAAATTTTCCATTGACGTCTCTTTTCCACCAAAATGAATGGTAATTTTTAATGAAAATTATTTTTGTATCTAAATGGTGCAAATGAGTTACTGAAAACTACATTTTTTCAGTATTCAGAGTAGAAAACTCAAATTTAAACTATGCCAAGGCATTATATAATACAATTTTCCAGTCTTAGGATTTTATGAAATTATTTTCATTGGTTCAAATAATTTTGCTTTCAAAGATGATTTTTATAGAAATAGGTGTATCACTGCAAGCTGGTAACACTGCCAGTTGTACAAGCACAAAGGTGCACTGGCTGTGGTGTTTCCCTTCCCCTACTAGAAGTAATGATACACTATTCCTGCACTGACTGCCTGTATAGCAACTGTCCACATACAGAAGACAGACGATGGAAAAAGGTTGACTGGACAAGTCTTTAAAGGCATTAAACAATTGTCTATAAAATATTTTCAAAAATGTGTTTACTTCTTTTTAGCTGATGGCAAAACATACTCTGAGGACTTTGGGGCTGTTATTTCGCTTAGGACTTAAAATCAGGTGTGGCAAATCTGCCTGATTCCACAAGCTTCACACCAAAATCCTTGTGTAACTACGAGCCACAAGACACAGGACACACCCCCTGACACCACACCAGGGGAAGGGACACTCGGAAAGGGTTCACTTCCTATCCCTGGGGGTCTGACTGCCTGGGTGCGGGGTTATCCTGAGGAGAGCGATGCTGCTGGGCTCAGCATCCCCTGGCTCCGGGACAGCGTGCTGGTGGGCGATCTGTGCTTGACCTACACAAGGCACGTGAGCCACAGTGCGATCAGCGCTCCTTTACATAGTCCAACAGACTTTCAGAAGTTCAGGGTCATCAAGCTGCCTTCAGAGCTGCAGACAGATGAAATACAGAGAGCAGGGGGCAAGGATGACTGTCAGAGCCACAAGATGCCATCCATTGTCAATATGAAATATTTCTGCCACTCTGCAAAAGACTGGATTTACATTGCAAATAAAAACATACTTATTCACACTTGTAATTATTGAACTTTTCAGGTCATATGGTCCAGAGATGGAAGATGATAAATATAAAAAGGTGAAGAGCATGACGGAATGAGGGAAAAGAAATCAGAGGAAATTACTAAGTACAAAACCAAGAATTGTTTAGAAGAGAACTGGGAACCACATTCAGGAGGAAGAATACCTGGAAGAAAAAAAAAAACAAACAAAACCAAACACACTTGGTAGTATGTTGTACTGGTTTATGTTTGTTTGTTTAAAATGCCTGACAATTCAAATGCTTTTACCTCAGCTTTTAGGCTTCAACATTAGCTAATATATTTGCTATGACTCTTCCTTGCAGTGATTAAAACACGTCCATTCTGAGTAGGTCACTAAGCCCCATGCTGTACCCGAGCAATCTTCAATAATTTGCCTCCTTCTATGACCCAGCTGTATCTCTCTCATGAGAAGTACATATGCCCTCGCCCTCCTTGTGGTGAACGTTGCCCTGATCATGCACTTCACAGCCCAGGAACTGCATTTCTTCTCATCCGTTGAGCTCCTCTTAATCCTAAACAGAAATCGAAAGATACTTGCCTGCAGTATGATGCTCTCTCTTGGACTGACTTTACCAAGGGCAAAATACTATCCCTGTCTGTGGATGCAAACATCCCCAATGGCCTTACACAAGTCTGAGCTCTGATTCCTCAGTTAGCTGAGCAGAATTGGAGGTGACAGGTTTGGAGGAAAGGATGTGGAGGGACAACAACCCCAAAGCTTTGGAAAGAAGTATAAGTGGGGAGAAAAAAGGCATTTAAAATAAATGCTTAGAATTGCTAGGGAATACAACAGAAACATCAGGAGCAAAAAGTTTCAGAAGAAGTTTTAATATTGTGCAAGGATCGCTTGACAGTAAAAGTTGATTGAGCAGAATATGATTAATTTAATCAGCTTGCGTGCCCAGTACATTCCCATACGTCTTTTGGGTTCTCATACAGCTGATGAATGAATGGTACAGTAGGATCTCTGACACACTGATAGAAACACTAGAATTGCCAGGCTGGATGGGATCAGCAGTCCATCTCATCCAGCATCCTGTCCCTGAGCAAAGCTTAAGCGTGTTGAAAAGCACCATGAAGAAGGGAGAGACTCTCGAGTTGTTCACACTACACATAACACAAGTAGAACAACTGTGTGAGTACTCCTTTCATCAAAAAGAAGAGCAGGGAGCAGAACTGCTTAAATCCACTGGTAAGCACACTAGATCTCACGGCAGGAAATCCCTTACACCCAGCCTGGCACACAGGCAGGGAATGCCCTCAGTTCTTGCTTTTCCCGTGCTACCAAGCAGCAAATGAAGATTTTTGTTTACTCAAGACAGTTGGAGCAGTTGTTACTCTTGCCCAAGCCTGTGAATATTCTTTGTGAGAGGGAGCAATAAATAATGTATTTTCACTACAGACAGGATTTCCAGATCTGTCCTTCATGGTAAGGAAGGAACGCCCCACTGCCTCGGATCAGACATCTGCCCCCAGCAGCGCTGCTGCTATTCAGGTAGAAGCTTTTTATACAGAGCAGGTGTGCGTGGCTGTTTTCTGCAGCCCACTCCACCCTGCATCCAGAAGGGTTGTACCAGAGATGTTAGAAGACACGTCCATGCCTCTTCCATTTAGAAACACTTATGACCCTGTTACCCAGGAACTTATTTAATACCCTTTAGACATTGCAGATACATCCACTTCCTAAAATCCCAGCAAGATCCAGAAGCTTTTTGCCAGAGGTGGAAAGTATTTTCTATTATCTATTAGTTATCTACTGGTTTTATGGAGCATCCTGGAGCTACTGTATTGCAGGAGCAGATGGAGAACATTGCTTCTGAAAGAGAGACAATTAGACTGCACTCACACTAAGTTAGGCAATGGATTTCGTAGTGCTTTAGGGCTGCTCTCTGCACAGCCCAGAGATCAAGACTGTCTCACAGAATACAAACACAAGAAAATCAACCTGAATCTTGATGCCATACACAGACTCTCTGGGTTGCTGACTGGTACAACAAAATGAAAATGGAAGCTGAGAATGAATCCTACCTGGAAAAAAACGATTACTGAACTCCTTGATTTTACAGTCCAGACTTCACACAAAGTTGCTCCTCTGCAGGGTCTTCCACAAAAAAACTTTACTTGATTTGTGCCTCATTGCAGAAGGAGATGAATTACACCTTCTAAGCAACACCATCAAGTTTCTATTGAAATTATACGAGAAAAGGAAAAACATGCTCGCAACCTAAATCAACGCCTGCTCTCTTCATGTGCCTGGTTTCAAATTATGTATATATTGCACAGCCCACCGCGCACTATCTGGCTACTTGTTTTAACATCAAGAAAAGTAACAAAGGTAGATCCAAAGGTTATAATCAACTCGATAGATGGATGCCCCGATGACTGTTACAGGCAGATCTTAGTCACCAGCCTCTGGTGACTTACTGCCATTCAGTGTTACATCAGCAGGAGACTGAGGATTCTGCTGTGGCATAAGGATTGCAGATGTTCCTGTCTGGGAGAACTGCCTCTTTTAATTCAGATTTCTTTTTCCACTTCCAGTGTCAACTTGTGCAATTCCAAGTACACACTGAGACACTGAAAGCAGCAACTCCTAATGTAATGAAGTTGGATGAATAAATTTAGGGGCTGTGAATACTTCTTCACTGAGCTTAAAGATAAATGTTTGTGTCTCACCTTCCAGCCAGAGCTGGGCAGCAAGTGGCTTTCTCGTCTCATGAAACTGAGGTTTACTTAAGAGTGTTATTGAATAACAAGTGAAAACAGGGAACTTCTACCACTAGAGAACGAAGGGGAAAAAGCCAGGAGAGCAGACAGGTACAGTCAGGTTACTAACACACTCACAAAGGTCTCAATCCCTTCCAAATGTGAAATTTAGATCAGGGGTTTGGGCTGGGATCCCTCGTATCTCTGCTGAGTGCTCCAGACATCTAATTATTTGCTACAATAGGAGACTGCTTCTCTCATTTTGGTCAGGAGCAGAAGTTTTCCTTGACGTTAATCAAACTCTAAGTTTCCATGCAAAGTCTCTTTTTTAACTTATTACAAATAAGCTTTTAAAATATAATCTACCTCTAAATATCAAATTGGTGACAAAAACAGTTACTTATGCAAATAAATAAGAAGTGCTAACAAATCAGCCATTTTGTTATTGAGCCCTAAATTGCCTTTACCAAATCATTTCCCAGTCCTTTAGACTGGATATAATAATACAGACTTTCACTTAGGAAGATGTTTTATTGTGTAGCTGTAAGCACATGCATTATACTGCACACTTGCAGTTAAGACACGTGCTTAAGTATCTTTCTATATTAGGAACATAATGAAAGTCAGAGCACAAACTGTTTGTGGGAAGGCTCCTAACATTCACAGATTAAACACTGTGTATATACCATAAAAATCCTTTAAGTGCTCTCTTGCACAGTTTCTCACCTCAGAAAGTAACATCAGGTTGTACAGGTGAGGTAAGTTTTTATCACTGATATCTCCAAAGTAGGTTGTCCAGAGAGCATCCTTAATTGGTTCTGGTAGAAAAAAGATAAAAGCAAATTGAAGGTACATACAGCTTTTCAGTCTTACTAACAAAAGCTTTTACCAGCTCAGGGCTTGTCTGCTTGAGCCACAACCACACTTTGGGAACTGCCGGACCCATCTGTAAAAGCTAAGAAAGCCAAATAGATCGAGATGATTTTTGAGAAAAAAATATACAGAAACTACCAGTGTTTTTAAAACAAAACCAAGAATCTATAGAAACCCACTTGCAGCTCAGTTTTGTGCTGTTGAACAAGGGTACGAAAGCACCCCTCCTCCAGAGAAATAAATGCCAGAAAATTTATTGGTGCTGACCAGGATCAGGGAATTCTGGAGCACAATTCTGAATCACAGAATCACAGAATGGTGGGGTTGGAAGGGATCTCAGGAGATCATCCAGTCCAACCCCCCTGCCAGAGCAGGATCACCTACATACACCAGGTTGCACAGGAAAGTGTCCAGGTGGGTTCTGAACATCTCCAGAGATGGAGACTCCACAACTTCTCTGGGCAGCCTGTCCCAGGGCTCTGGCATCCTCACACGAAAGAAGTTTTTCCTTCAGTTTGTATGTAATTTCCTTAAGTTTGTATGGAATTTTGTATGGAAGTTTTGTATGGAATTTCCTTAAGTTCTATAGAATTTTGTAGGGAATTTCCTTAAGTTTGCATAGAATTGTAATTGATTCAACAAAATCAACAACTCAGTGGAACTAAGCCATAGAGCTCTTTGAAGGACGCAAACGATTTCAAAAACTACAGGAGATGAAGCCATGTTAGAGAAAATACGAACTATTTATGTCAAGAAAATACAAGGAAAATTAGATACGATTAAAGCTGAACAACATCACCACGTATTATAATTAGTTTTTCATACAAGCAAACATAAAGAAGTTTTATCATCCCCAGAACCACTGCGTTTGTTGAGTATCTGAAACTCAGTACCTGGGTATTCTGCAACCCCTTATCTAACCTTTAAAAGAAATGGGTTTTACTTCAACGGGTTTAGTACTGAAGTACTTGTACACAACACCTGTGAACAGGCTGCCAGCCAACAACCCCAGCATGTGAGTTACAGTCAGACACTGCCTGTTTGTATCTATGCAAATACTACAACAGACTACACACCTAGTTTATGATTTCCATTTCACAATTGAAAATATCAGGTCAAAAGCCTCACACCTTAATGCTTTCTGCACGGTTAAGAAGTCTTGCCTCCGCTCTCCAAATTACAAAATGAACTGTTCAGCCTCTAATGAGAAAGAGATGCCTTTTCAAGTTTAGAAAGTAAGATTATTTCTTCACTGATAATTTATTAAACAGGAAATTGGCATAGAGGCTGAGAATTTTTTACATGTGCAGTACCTGAACAACCAGAACCTGCAAAAATAACAGGTTTGCAAAGGAAGAACTTCTAGCCCTCACATACACCTGACAGGAATATTGAATCCTGTTCCAAAATCATCCGTTATAGCTCTATAAGGAAATTAAATAACAGCATGAAAATAGTGTGATGTCTTTACATCAAACAAAAAGCATATTCATGAAAGAGAAAGGGAACATAACAACCTGAGACAAGCGAACATTATCTCTACACAAGTGATAAATTAAAAACTTTTCCACAGTGAGTGGGAGAAAAAGAGATGAGAAAGTCAGTGTGTCTTCAGCACAGAAAAGGGGAAAAAAACAGAAAAAAAGGATTATTAAAGGAAGCAAAACCAGTGCAGAAATGTGACACACTGGGGAAAGATGAGGGAAAAGCAAAAGAGCATTAATATTTTAAAAAATATTAATATGGAAGAAAATCTATATGACTTTAATTAAAAGACATTCTCTCTCTCTACTAACCTATAAATAACACCTTAGAAAAACTGTAAGCAGGCTTTGCAAATGTGAATAGAGTTGGCAAGACATAAAATAAAGGAATAGAAAACGTGTAGGATATGGAAAGAAAAAAGTTGTTTCAAGAGCATCAGAGCTTATTACCCAAAAAAAAGGTACTCTCCTTTTTATACAGTATAGGCTAAAAAGCGATGATCAGCACCATTTATCTGCCTGAATATTGGGACCCTGTAGTTACAAGAGGAGACAGGAGACATGGACTACTGTCACATTATGAACTGTAGTATCTGTCATTAATCCACAGCACATGATATGCTGTAGAGAAAGGAAATAAATGCGAATTTTGAACCAGAACTTCAGTGCTCTAGAATCCTATTACAGTAACTGCTAAAGGAGCCACCCTATTTAGCAACACAGCCTGAAAAAACAGAGAGGTGGTCAAACTCCTCCTCTGCGAGTGCCTCAGATCAAGCTCCCTTAGACTGCCATGCTGCACAGAGATGCCAGAGCATGCCATCCCCTCATCCCACAGTGACTCTTCCAAAAAGCCAACAGCTGAGTTTTTTTTCCTTTTCTCTCTCTCTCTCTCTTTTTTTTTTTTTTTTTTTTTTTTTTTTTTTTTTTTTTTTTAACCAAAAGGAGAGCAGTGGTTTAAAATCCATCAAAATGGATTAAGGGTAGAAACGAAAACAAAAATATGAATTTAAACTGGCCTCAATTTTTTCGATCTGTATAATGAGGACAATCCTGAAAAGATGCTACGAAACTTCATTCAACTGAACGAGTAATTGTGTGATGCGTTAAGAGTAATATATTATCTTACACTTAGGTCTGTTCCAAACAGTGGCAGTTTACGGTTTGCCATTATGAAACTGTGTTCCTAACCAACCTAAACCTAGTCTTGCAAGTGCCCATCTGCAATACACTGGAATTAAGTGGAATTAATTGGAATTAATTAATCTTGGACAGCCCTGGATATGTTGAGTCAAAAAAGTCACTGAAAGCACGAGAACAGCACTGCTGCTTCTACAATAACAATAATGTAGCCAACACAGTTTTTTTCTGGTGACAGAAAACACTATAGCATGTAAAACTGGTAACACTAGGAGAAGACATGCTAGTGTTCGACATGCTAGATGACCTGACAGTGACAGGTCATCTGTCTGTGTTCAGATGGGCAGGCTTTTAGTACACTCCTCTAGCCAAAGATGATGCAAAGTTGCTAAACAAGATCCTGGCTCATTACTACAGGAAGAAAACCCACAGTTTTTCTGCATGGCAGAGCAAAAATTGTAAAAACTGGTAAGACTGGTAAGACATAAGTAAGAAGAGAGCACAAAACTGATACATGGGACTGACAAATGACTCAGCCCACACTGGGTCAGGCCATCCTTTCTAAGGTCTTATCTCTGACATAGACCAGGAGTAGATACTAAGGAAAGAATACAAGCAGAGAGGATGCAGAGATATTTCTGCATATGAACATAAATAAATGGTTTACGGCTCAATCTTTCTGTTTAATTGCCCAATTTGCTTCCTTTAATTTGTCTGAGGCTTGCTAAGCAAAAATATCCATATTTTCATATGCATATAACCTGTTAATTATGTGTAAAATATAACATGATTCTGCTCAACCACAAATTACACAAGGTCCAGGTTTATCCCTGAGGCTCCTTGCATACTCTCCATGAGTTATTCCTCTCTTCGCACAAGAAGTCACCCTGTCCTGATTTTGCATTTCATTTTGTTGTGGGATAATTTATACCATCTCACAGTTTAGGTCCATTTCCCAAAGGAGAAATTATTTTATCATTACATAGATTTTATTAACTGTTTATTTAGAAATAAAAATGACATTGTATAAGTGTTCTTATTACCGTTTGGAGGAAGAAGGGTCAAAATAAATTGTGTTGAAATGGTCAAATCTTGTTCCACCCTTCATTCCCTTGCAAGATCTGCTTTGTGTCACATAGTGATTAATAATAAATTAAACTTATATACATAAAACCGCAGTAGAACAGACTGTTCTGTGTTCTTTCCTGTGTTCAGACTAAACCAGTTGCACGTGTTTAGGCAAACACATGCCTCACACAGTAGTCATCCCCAAAGAAAGCCTGAACACGCTGTAAACTGCCAATGGGGATGAGATTCCTAGATAAATATTCCTTGTTTACACACAGTCATTGAAGCTGAGAGAGATAAACAGCTTTATTTTAATCAGGAAACATTAAAAGTATAGACAGAATGGACGTATTTATTAGACAGATAAATCCCTGTGATGAATCCCAGAGACTGAGAACCACATTACTGAAAGAACAAATGGGTCCTTGCTAAAATAGTTCAGCACATAACCAAAAATTAGTCTCCATTTTCATGCTTACCAGAAGTCAACTACACAAACTTTTGGCACCAAAGAGATTGCAACCACCATAAAAACATAATAGTTATCTAGACTGCAGTTTTCTCAAACTACAGCTGGTCAGCTCTGGGCTCAGAGTGGTATCAGTATACATAATTTTTCTGAGTACGTTCATTTTGAAATTGCAATTCACAGGAAACATTGTGTTTCATATAATTTCTGTGGTATTTTGCTTTATAAAGATTGAGAGACTGCAACATTCTGTGATTTTTTTAAGTGGAAAGGTTCCTGTTTCTTCATTTCAAGTGATGTGGGATTTATTTTTTATATATACTTGGATCAATAATAGAAGATATCAACAAACCAAACTCTCTGAAGTTTTCTGCACCAGAGATTTCCACTGACATGGTACTTCCTTCCCCTTCTCCCTCACCTTTTAGTTTCAAAGTTGGAGGGGGAATATTCCCTGTAAAGGAGAAAGCCTTTCCATGCTGCCTTTAACAATCCCTCAGCAGGACAGGAAATTTCCACGTTCAGCACAGAGTTATTGTCCTGCACAACTCACAGCAGGGCTTCAACTGCTCCTGGTGACTGAAATTCCTCCCTTTCCCCTTGAATCCCCCAGACTCTGCACCCAGGACGACTTCCAGTGACTGGAGGGTCTTGGCTCATCAATGTCTATGAACAGAAGTGAAAAGCAGAGGCCAGCGTCTGGGTGGCAGACACCAGAGCTATTTGGTACCGCTCTAAAGGCACAAAACCTTCAGAAAGATTTCAGCTTCTTGCAATCACTTTGTGAGTTAGAACATCAAAAAAACTTTCAAACAAAAAACCAACAACAACAAAAAAGCTATGCAAGTAGGAAACCTCATCTAAACGTACTCTTGTGCTTGTATTCACGTGCCTCGAACATCTTACACAGGCTGTTGCCAGATGGTCTCACAGGCCTGCAAGCCCTTTAGTCTGCCCCATTTTCCCCTCAAACACTGCCATTTAAAAGGCACAAAAATATTTACAACAGAGCTTACGGATAAGGCAGTGGAAGGTAAATATGCTGTGTGACCAAGCAGCCTCCTCCTGCCCCCGCACAGGCCCTGCTGCCCCATCTGAGTGGGCGCAGTAACATCTCTGCCTTGCTGGAAGAGACAATAAAGGCAGCTTTAGATGGATAATGACAGTGGTTTTGTAGATGTGAGCAGAGCTTAGGCAAACTCTCATAAAATAACCTAAAAGACTGAGGCAACTGAGGATGCGAGTCTGGGTGTCACAGGAGGCAGGGGCACCCTTAGCACAGGCAGGGTGGGAGTCTGGGTGTCACAGGAGGCAGGGGCACCCTTAGCACAGGCAGGGGGGGAGTCCGGGGGTCT
>NW_010288049.1:18472-45974 GCF_000700745.2 Antrostomus carolinensis
GGCACCCTTAGCCCAGGCAGGGTGGGAGTCGGGGTGTCACAGGAGGCAGGGGCACCCTTAGTACAGGCAGGGTGGGAGTCGGGATGTCACAGGAGGCAGGGGCACCCTTAGCACAGGCAGGGTGGGAGTCAGGGTGTTTTATATTAAAGAGCTTTTTAGAGATGTGCTTTCCAGTGATCCAGAAAACATGCAACACAGGGAATCGCTGGGAACTGATGGAGCCAGAGCCATGCGACAAAAAAAATGTGATAAGAAAATAACATTGTTAACTTTAGGCCATCACCAGGAAAAAAGCACACATTGCAGCCACATAGTGGTGATTTCAATGAGAGAATAACAGCAAATATTTGCCCAATTCAATGGCAACTGAACAGTCCAGGCAGAGTCAACTGTACAGGACCCTTTACCTTACCCTACCTAATCAGCAGAGGATACACGTGCCCTGTAAACACTTGGTATTTTGCAGCAGTATTAAGGATACAATTTTTCTACAGTAACAACACCAACAAACTACAGGAGGCAAGTAAAAATCTACCTTTGTATCTCTCTGAAGATAAAGGCAAAGAGAGTAAGTGTGAATTCTGAAGCAGGAAAAAAAACCAAACCAACCTTCAAAATGAAGTCTCTACTCAAAAGAATTATATATGATAAAATATACAGTATACTATCATCGATGGAAATAGCATCCCCCTCCTATTGGGAACTACACTGTTATATCCCTTGTCTTCCGCAATATCATTAGTAGAATATTTATGAGGAATAACCATTCCGTGTAGTATATTCCTGTGCCTTTCTGTTCAAGACCTACACTAACATCAAGGGATGACAGGAAAACACAAAATCAGCTATTAAAATATTAAGGAATATCCATCAGGTAAATAACTGCAGACAGTAGAGAGAAAGCAAGAGTATATCTTCTGACTTCCAAATCAGAGGGCTTTTCTTGCTGCACATCTGTGCTTGTCATAACACACTGAGGTTCCAGGCTGAGGGGAACACCATGAAGTCTTGGTTACAATCACAGTTTAACTCACTGCCTTTGTTATTTGTACGTGGGTTGCTGGACACTATCATTGAAAATTCTGTCTTTAGACCAGACCACTTAGCAAGTGTAGTTAATGTGTCAGACTTCAGATCAAAAACCTTGCACTGATAATACTAATTTCTCTATGCTTGATTGATTATCCACATCAAATTCAGCAAAAGAAATGTCAGTGATAACACTGAAAATACAACAGGATGGCGCTTCTTTTCTAGCTCAGCCTCCATATTTTACAAGCAGCACAATGGCAGAAACAAAACAAACCAAGTAAAAAGAAATAAACAGCCCCAGTACCACTTCACTTTGCATGAAGCAAAAAAGACAACAGAATCAAGGAAAAATCTCACAGCAGTGGGATTTTAAAAGGCAGACATTGACTAAGATTCAGCTGCACTAGTTGTCTCAAAGGAATATTAATAAGGCACTGCAAAATAAGCCCATACTTATTTCAGTTTTCACTTTTATCCCCGAGATCCTGAGTCAGATAGACTTCTTTTCCTTTCAGAAGTAGGGTTTCCAAGAACACTAATAAAAAATACCAGCAGTTACCATTTTCTCTGTTGATCTGAGAAGAGAGAAGGTTATCATTTGAAGCTCTTTGTCATACTACTCACTCTCAGCAGCTGCAACCTGTTATTGTTTCCAGAAGCAATCAATATGTGGAAGAGCATCCTCACATATATTTTCCTCCTTTAGTATAAGCAGCGTGACCTCTGAATACCAAAGTGGAGCACAGCCAGACAACCAAGTCTCACAAAGAAGAAATTCTTTCTACTATGTTCAGAGGGGCACCCCAGCCTCAAAAAAAGAGGGAGAATGAACCTAAGAAACCCAGCTCTGCAGTCAGGATCACGCTGTGAAGATCAGAGACTCATGTCCCAAAGGTGGGAAGCTGAGGTGAAGCGACCAGGAACCCTTTTCTTGACAGGGGGAGCAGCATCACACAGAATCTTCCTACAGCACCTTCTAGCACCAGTGCTCACATCTGGATAAAACCCACTCACCTCAAGAGAACTCGAAGTGGCCTGCTCATTTGAATTTACTGGAGAATTACAACCAGCTAATAACTAACTTCTAGTACTTCCCTTTTCTTGTCAAGCTGTTTTTCCTTCAAAAAGGAAAGAGTAGTTTTTAAGCACCATTTATTATTTATCATTATATGAGCTATTTTAAATAGAAAAACCGGCTGTTTACACTTTCTTCTATTGCAGAAAACATCCACAGAAATGGTTCACAGAAAAGTCAAATTTACTGTTCTCTATCGGCAACTTAGGAAAAATGGGGAAAACTATTTTCTGCAAATAATGTCCTTCATGTCATAATTGCATTAAGTGCTGATTAATAAATTACATTGTAGAAAAGTTGATATCCCTTTGTAAATTTACATTTAAACTCCGTTCTAGTTTATTTGTGAAACTAATATTTTTCTACCATAAAAAATAACAGAGCAATCAGATTAAAAAAAAAGTTTTGTGAAACCATTAAACAGCACATTAAGAAGAATTATTACAGGGAGGAGAAATACTTTCTTCCCTTCAGCACCATAATATAGCTTCCCGTACTACACAAAGTGGCAATAAAAGCCCAGCAGTCTTGAGCAAATGCTCCCGTCAGTGACTGAAGGATTTTTCTGCATTTGTGTAATACAAACTGTGATGTGTTCAGAAAATGTTTAAGCAGGTTTTCACATAATTATAATAATTTATCTCATTTAAAATCTTTAATTGGTTAGTATCAAATTATATCTCCTCTTTCAGTTTGCAAAATTTACATTAACTGCAGATTAAACATATTATCCAGGATTAAATTTCTTGTGTAACAGTAATAAGACATATTACCAATCCTGTTTTGGGAAAGTCATCTCATAATTAAGTTTTTTGTAAGGTACAACAGCAGCAGAATATAGCCTAAAGACTCTCACTTTCTATCACTTCCATCATAAACCAAACTTTATTTATCCAGACTTTGAAGATATAACTCTTAAATCCCTGAGCTTGGATGATAATTGAGTCTTTCTCCCTTTATGTACACAAGACTTCTTCCAAAAATTTGTATCCCATCTCAGAAATCTAGAGAAGTGGCACTTTTTAAAAGGTGCTTAAGAAACGGTGGGTTTTGGCCATAACTGTTTTTCACAGACGATGACAGTAAGACGATGATGATTTCAGGGTATGTGCCCCTGGTTTTGGTTGTAGTTATCAGTCTCTAAAGAAGCTGTGTACTTTCCCTCAGGACCTGGCTAACCAAAGAATATGCAGCAGTTTGCATTTCAGCAATATCTTACTGATAAAGCAAAAAATGATAAGGCAGTTACACTCATCCCTACAGTGTAGAGAGAAAAATTTATCATCCAAAGCACAATGCGTGCAACATGCAATCTGTGGCTCTCACAGGATGGCAATATCTAAAAAATACCCTCAAAGTTTGATCATAGGTTTGAGCATGTATTTGTAAGATCACAGGTTATTTCAAACAAAAGCTATTACAGCTTTTGAGTAGGAAGTGCTCAAGCCTGCAGTTACAGAGCAGAACAAGAATCACAGAATCACAGAATGTTGGGGATTGGAAGGGACCTCAAAAGATCATCCAGTCCAATCCCCCTGCCAAAGCAGGAACCTAAATGAGATCACACAGGAAGCAGTCCAGGCAGGATGGGATAAGGAAATGGTTAAGATCAGCAGTAAATGTAAAAATAAAAATAAATTGATGCTTGTCTTGCTCTCCTTTCACAATTAACATATACCTCTGCAATCCTTCCAAGAGTAAAGGAAATTATTAAGTGGTTTCAGAAAACTCAGTTCCTTAGCTCGAACAGGTCCTAGTTAAGGGACAGCGCTATGGACACACATTTATCCCTTCTGACATTTTGGCTATTTAGAGTATCACATATCACATACCTAAAATGACCACATAAGTAAGCCTCTATTGTTGGGGAAGTTCAAAGTGTAAGCTTTATCCAAGAAACAGAAATACATGTAAAAGGACTAAGGCAATGATCACCTCTGAAGAAAGAAAAATAAAGTGGAGGGACAAAAAAATGCATCGACTCTCAGGTTTCCAAGGAGCACCAGTAGCCATCTCAACAGCATCACCAGATTCTGTGCTTTATGCAGAAACCCTCTAAACTTGCCATTTCTATTGCCATCCATCTCCAGTGAGGATGCTCTTTCAATCCCAACCCATTTTTTCCACTTCCAGTTAAATTCACTCCAGACTCACAAGATGACACAGTATCCCAGCTATAACAGAAGAGATGGACATCTCATGTTTACAGCTGTCAAAAAAACATAGCATGAGATTACACTTTGAAAGTCATGTAATGCGGATTAATTATTTTTTATTTAATTTCACAGATTTTTTGAAGCAAAATGTGAACATCTGGGAATTGACTATACCAGCAGCGACATTTGCTGCATTCCTAAAACACTGAACGCTACATGACCGATAAAACCAGTTTATTTTAAAGTAGATTTGGAAATAATTTTATTTTTAAGACTGATATAGAATTTCAGTGAATTCAGACAATTACTATTTTTAACAGGTTAAGTCACAGTTAATTCCCTATGAGTAGTGTCACAGGAAGAACAGCGGTTTGATGTGAGCTGTTTCCAATAAAAAAAGAAAAATTATATGAACTTAAAAATCTACATGCTTCTGCTGAAATGGGTATCAGTTAAAACTCTGTATTTTAGAGTGTAAATGAATGCCATCAACACAAGCCAAAATGTCTTCCTTGTTCTTCTTTAACAGACTTCAGCCAAAGTCACCGTTAGATTAATTTCTCTGAGTATGTGCTATAGACAAGCTCTGATTCACTGATAAGACTGTCATTTTTACCCTGCTGGCTTAACATAAATCTTACGTACTCAAATCACAGAACAAACCAATTTATAATTAGTGCACAATTAGTAGAGGAAGAAATACCAGCCTTTAAAAAAAGGCAGCAATACAACAGTCTGCAGGAAGTGGTGCATTTATGTGCTATTTTCAGAAGTGTACAGAGTCAGACTCCATCACATCTCTCACCCTCAGCCCCCATAAACTTCCCAACATTCAGAACTGGTTTTGAGCTCTGCAAATGAGCCAAAATATTGTGGGTAGACTGAATCCTTTCAAAACGCTCCCTGAATAGTATGGCTTCATCTCACTAAAGTAGCTTTCAGAAGAGGAAACAAGCACGCCAAGCACAGTGACAATTCAACAACTGTCTGAGCAAAACCATTTGCATTCACCTGTGAGGAACCCTGAGGAGTCTGTGCTGAGGCGGGTTTGAAAGACGGGCCACATTTATCTGGCTTGTTGAGGCTATTTTTTTCTGTATTAGAAAAGGAAGTGTCTTACATGCTTGCAGTGGATACGCACTCCAGATTGATCTCTTTAAAAATGTACTTTCATGCAGTAGTTGGTTTATTAGTACCAAAGGTCTGCAAAGAATCCTAAAAGAGAAGTGACTGTCTTATTTTACCTGATGCTCAGTGTTATAATCCTATCCTCGTCTCTCCTGTGAGCCATCACCTGAAAAAAATCGCTCAGCAAAGCATCCCACAACATTTTTTTTTTTCCCATGAGAAACCCTGTACAGAGTCATCTGAGATGTCTGGTTTGGGATTTCAAGACAGTTTTTCCACCAAAATTTTTACTGGAAGCTACTACATTAACTATATTTTTTTAAAAAAATCTAATTTCAAATCCATTCCACAGTTGTATTCTGAGGAAAATAATGAAATTATTTGTGTGACTTCTTCATTATATGCCTTTGCAAGCTGTTCCAGATGATGAAAGCCTCCAATACTTCTATTGTCAAACATCACCATTGAATTTTATATGAGTTGCAGCGGCAGAAATGTTCATGAGAGATTGTGGACTGCAAATATGAGAAGCAGCTATAGATCACAATTTTCAAAAGAGCTAGAGGTATGGCCAACTTTACAGGATTTAATTTTCCAGAAAAAACCCCACTCTGCAGGCAACCCTTTAAAAGCTATGCTCTTTTCAGATGTTCCAACTTGAGCAATCAGACACTGAGGGGCACCAACACAAGGAGTTTTCAGAAGTTGGTGGGGTTGTGACACCGGGGATCTGTCCCACCCTGGTAGCAGATCCTTAAGGCTGTTAAGGGGGAGGCAGGATCATTTGGGTTTCGACTTTGACTTTTTTTTTGAGAAATTAAAAAAGACATTTCATTCTTGTTTTAATTTCATGCCTTTCAAGTTATGAAAAGGAGAAACTATGCTTATTTACCATTATAAATAACCTTCCAACCTCCAACATGGAATCTCATCCACAAATGGCTGCATACTGATCCATACTGCACATTGAATGCCTGGTGCTACCTCAGGCCACTCACAACCTGCCAATTTTCTGGAGACAGCTGTAGGAAAGAGACTCAGCCCACCAGTTGGAAGGAGCTTTACCATCTCTGTCCCAGAGATCCCATGCAGGTTTAGAAATCTGCAGCCAGTCACTGTAACAATCATTCTTCCCTGTTTGACAAAGTGCAAATTTTCTTACCGAGAAAGAAGTTCCCACCCAAGTCAAGCTGCCGTTCCTATGCTGTTTGCAACACGATTGTTTTCACAGGCTGCTGCTTGTCAGCAATAACCATGATAACAACTTTCACTACAAGAACGAGGATTTTTGTTCCACTTTCCCAGTTAGTTTGCATAAATGCTTTATGGGTTTGCTAAAATGTTTTGAGACCAGAACTGTGGGAGTTCATTACAGTTTTAAGTTACAGAAGTCAAACACCTAATTTACAAAGAGACAAAAAAGTGTAAGTGCCTAATCTGTTTAGCTATTTTCTAAATCTCTCGGAACAGCTATCCGCTTCTTTAGGCACCTCGGTACTACTTGGGTGAACAAATGTTGTTACTTTTTTGCAAATCAGTTCCCAGCAGCAAGACACAGGCTGCTAGGCACAGTCAAATTGAAGGAAAAAAACCCATTTACTTCCTCACCCTCCAGCAGACAGTTTCTTCATTTCAGTATTCAGGATTTCCAATGACAAAGAGGCCAAACAACTCTTCCAAGTCGCATACTGAAGCAATATCAGAGCTCAATGTGAACCTGACTGCTCTCTCATTATGCCCAAGGCAGCTACTCAGTTTTGCTCAACACATTTTTTGATAAGGAATGAATCCAACAGAAAAATCCAAAATCAGTCATGTGAAAGATCCTACTGCATTACCAAGGTGATGTAATTACAGGTATCATTGAATTCACACGCTGGTTGAGCATTAATTATAGTTTTACTCTACTACAGTTGGGAAAAAAACATCAAGCTTCATTACAGTGAAAATGGGTATCAATGGCTTTGATTGCAACTCATTTTTTGGTGCAGTTTGTTGGGTATTTCATATACTCTTTCTTTTAAGGTTTAAAACCAGTTTTCACTGAATGCAAGTTTCCAAAAATAAAAACCACTCCCCCCCCAGCATCTGTATGAAATTTTTCAATAAAGTTGTGTCACATGAATCACAAAATATGAACTTCATACGCCCCCTTTCCTGAGCAAACTGGGCTTTGCTTTGGACAGCATTTCTGCTGCCACAGATTTTCCAGTAAGGTACTGTGGTAGGTGAAGATTTCATAGACGTTAATGGCAACAGAGTTTTTCTGAGGCAGAAACTTGTCCTACACAAGGAAGTTGCAGTTCCTCTTGATTATAGTTTACCTTGCACTAGGCTATAATTGCCTAAACGTCACACAACTTTGCTTTCCAGTGTGAGAAGTACCATGAAAATGCGAGATACTGAAAAAGATAAGAGTGTTTTTCTTTACAACGAAATTAAGATTACATCATCTGTCAGTGGATCCAAAACACAGACAGCTCATGAAGGCCAGAGTGGCTGCACATGAGATCATTTCTCTGGTTTTAGTTTTGGAGGTTTTAAAACTCTCAGTAAATTATGTTAAAACAAAACAAAACCAAAGCAATCTATATTTTAAGAATTTTATAAATTAAGTAAGCACAGAAAATGCAAATCCAAGAAAATATCAGTGCTTTATTCTCTTAGTCCTTTGGCACCTGGGGAATCAATTGAAGGCTATGTACTGTAAACAATTTCTTCATGCCTATATAATATGGAGCTTTAAAATCAATTCTGAATCAAACCGCAGCAAATACATTTAAAGCAGTATGTACTACTGGTAAAAACAACAAGATGGACTTGAGTCTAAATTTCTCTTGCTATTTCCAGTGTAATAGCTTTCTGATACAACGGGTAGCACTGAAGAAATTATTCCTTTATCATTAAATAGGGAAGAAACAAAATTAGATTTTCTGGGCTCGTTCTGTACATATAAGACATTCAGTTTATACACTGATGTATAATGGCCTCATATAGAAATGATTTCTTGTCATTAAAGACGATGCTTTACCCTTAACACTCCGCTCAGCTGATTTGAGTTGCATTTTCCGTGTATTTATAAAAGCCATTACAATGTCCTCATCCCTTTCTTTTTAAAAAACCCATCCATTTTAATGGCGACATTTGTTGCCATTTTCGCTGTCAAACACTGATTCAAACACTAAAAATGCTCATTTCGGCACTGAATAGACTTTTGCAATCTTATTTCACTTTGCAGTTTGAATTAAGGTTTTAGAGTGTTTTGAGTTTTTTTAAACTTCTTGCTTCTGCAGTCAGATTTTTCCCTTGATCTTTGATGGAGTGACAACAGCCAGCTGTTATCATCTCCCGGAACACATAAGCGGCTTGTGCTTCCCAAGGAACCCAGGCTGGACTGCGTTCAGACACAGCTCTGAGCCACCTGATGAAACTGCACTTGAATCACATCACTAGATGTTTAAAAGAGCCTGTCATTGTGCAAGTCTGCAAAGATTTCCAAGCCTTTCACAGTGAACACAGCCCTTCTTTAACAAGGCTGTGGTTTGACCCGAAGTTCAGAGTAAGCCAAGACCTCAAACGTCCAGAAATTTTCTTCAACTTTTTTCTTAAACTGCATGTTAAGAATGCTAAACAAGTTGAGATTTCATAGAATCATAGAATGGTTTGGATTGGAAGGGACCTTAAAGACCATCTAGTTCCAATCCCCCTGCCATCAGCAGGGACACCTTCCACTAGACCAGGTTGCTCAAAGCCTCATCCAGCCTGGCCTTAAACACTTCCAGGGAGGAGCAGCCACAACTTCCTTGGGCAACCTGTTCCAGTGTCTGACCACCCTCACAGTGAAGAACTTCTTCCTAATATCTAATCTAAACCTCCCCTCTTCCAGCTTAAACCCATTTCCCCTTGTTTTGTCATTAGTCGCCCTTATGAAAAGTCCCTCCCCAGCTTTCTTGTAGGCCCCCTTCAGGTACTGGGAGGCCGCTATAAGATCTCCCCGGAGCCTTCTCTTCTCCAGGCTGAACAGCCCCAACTCTTTCAGCCTGTCCTCATAGGAGAGCTGCTCCAGCCCTCGGATCATCCTGGTGGCCCTTCTCTGGACTTGCTCTAACTGGTCCATGTCTTTCTTATGTTGGGGGCTCCAACATTTAAGCCTCTTAGCTTTTGTAGGTGACATTATACAACTGTCAGCCATTTAAATTTATGATTATACCTTTCAGTAGCTCAAAAGACATGCAGAATAGATCTGGATTTAAAATAAATGCCAAGATGACAAAGTGGATGTCCCAGAAAATGGGACAGTAAGTAGCAGTGGTGAAATCAGAGTGTGGTAGAATTTTACCTGTGCCTAAGGAGCTTCATCCATGCCTATGGTTGGATTCCCACTGATGTTAAAGAAGATATGCCTTCACCATACATGCTGTAAAAAAGGCAACGGCTGAGTAGAGCACACTGGGCTCCTAAGTGCAAACTCCCCACACCAGTACCATTCCACGGACCAGAAGCATCAGTGCAAAATGAAACACGTGGAAAGTAGTAGGTAGGAGAGGGCAGTTCTTTGAAAGACATACAAAAATGGAAGTATTTACTGAAAATGAAGATGTTTATAATAGGAAGTTAAGCTTTGAGATTCAGATGTGGGATGAGCTGAAATTGAAAGAATTACAATGGTGGAAAACTATGGAGTACAGCAGAAAAAATGCCAAGGAAAAAAAAAAAATTCCAGTTTAACCTGGAAGTTGTTAACACTCAATTATTGAGTCTAGATCCGTGTGAGCATAATGGAAGATCAGTCCCTTGAGTAGAATGAGTGAATGGCAGATGTTTTCTGAAGATTTTCATTACAGCAAAACCCCGGTATACAGGAAGGAAAAAAACAGCACTTGGTGGGTCCTTGTCCATAAAAAAGTTAACAGCACATCCACAGGGAAGATGGGGAGATGGGCCAAAGTATTTTCCCCACTAGGAAATGTGGGAGAGTTCAGCTAGTTGCTAAGCTATCCCTGTCTGGTTTTTTTGTTTTTTTTTCTTCAGAAAAGGCTCACACTGTACCTTTAAAAATTATCCTTTACTACACAGAGGATGGAAACTTCATTTTTAGAGATGGTTTCTACAGCTTTGATCTAATTAAAATATTTTTTCCTTCAAAGGTCAAGGAAAAGAAAGCCTTACTAAACCACAAAATAAATATCCATGTTCATTAAACACCAAACTTATTTACATATAAAAGTCAGACTAGCAATAGTCATTTTTTTAACAAGTAGAGTCCTTTCTGAATAGACAGATCTCATCTATGAGAGAGATCTCATATGAGTCTTCCTGTAAGAAAGAATAATTTATAAAGAAGCCATCTTAACCTTTCATAATATTTCTAATGTTTCAATTAATTCAATTTCTCAAACTCCAGCTTTGTCTTGTTGACTTTGAGTAGAATGTTTCCTAACTTTGACAGACAATTAGTCTAAACATAGGTGTGTATATAATAGGTTAGTAACAGAAACTCTGCTGTTATGCTTCCTCCATACAAACCTACTGCTAAAGACAAAAATGATATCAAGTAATTGCTGAAAGAGCTGCTGTGGTAAGATTCTAAGCTCATTTATAGAGTGCAAGTAATCTTTCAGCCTTAGATGGACAAACTGAGGCTTGAAAGGACCTCAGTAGAGAATTACTTCTTCTAAGAGCCCTAAACCAAAGCAAAACAGATCCCACTGCTCAGAAGCAGGGACCGTGAATGAACACATGCAGCAAGGCTGGGGTCCACGTCCAGTCAAACCCGAGCTGGTGACCCACGAGAGATTTTCCTCACACCACTGTGAGGCAACCATTTGCACCCACATTTCTGTAGGTTAATGTAACAAGTGCCTCTTGAATTACAGAAAAGAGCTTCTCTCCAATTCCAAACTCACAATGGATCTGTATCTTGCAGATCACGAGTGCTTTTCCCTCAACTCTGAAGCTAACTTTGCTGCCAGGCTCAGCAGTCCTGTGAAAACCCTCACTCCCTGTGTAAAACAGTTATTTAAAAGGGACATTTTGCTTTGCTTGGTCTCTGAGCAGCAAGAAACAACATTTTCTCTTTCACAAACTGCATGCAATTTGCACAAGGTCCAAAGCACACTACAGGCAGACCTCAGGGAGGGGAGAGAAAAACTTTGACAGCCAAGTAATTAGCATAGACTCTCTGATCTGAACCCAAGCAGTTGGCAGAGCAACAGAAATCTTCCAGTGTCTCACTGCTTTTTCTGCCCTTTCTCAACAGGTTATTGACTGTTGTGCAGATGCTCATGTAGATATTACTTACTGTAGAAAATAATACCTACAGGGAAATTTTCACTAAAAGTGCAGTGATATTGTTTTTCCCCCTGCAAGTTCTGAACAAGCACAAGAAACTGAGAAGTTTATCAAGGCCCTCCCTCAGGTGTACATTCATGTGAGTATAGACACAGAATTCACCTGTTTACATACACAGAGTTCTCTGTACTAAGCTCATTATGAGGATTTTGCGTACCTTTGTCACATAAGAAGACAGAATGGCACTTTAACAAAGTGTAATTAGTTGAACAAGGGTACCTTGAGATTCTTTTCAATGTTAGCTGTATGTATCTACTGTCTGAGCTTCTTCCAAGTCCTTCCTTCATTTCCCAACAAATTACAGAATCATAGAATCATAGAACGGTATGGGCTGGAAAGGATTACTGCCAGAACTACAGTATGTTTCACTAAAGCATTCACACTATGGGTTAGATGCCATCCAGTTTAGATTCCAAAGACTGTTTATTTTAATCTCAGTTTAATTTTAATCTGATCTTCACTTCCCCACCTGAAGGAAAAAAAACATGGATCACTACAAGCATTAAATCCCAAGAACAGGACAACAGGAACAGAGTCAGTCTTTGAAAAAGCAGAGATGAGCTCCCTGTTGCCAGCACAAGTGATGGAGCAGACTTGTCAAGGCTTCTTTCACTGCGAATGAATGCCAGTTGGCTTGTGCTCTGTGTCACCTGCAGTCATTGCTACTGTGTGCACATCAGCAAACAGCCCAACACCAGAACCCCGTTAACCCACAATTATCTGTGACAGGCAGCTCTGACTGTTTGACTAGTCTATTTTCAGGTGCCTCTATTTTCCTGAGCATTGATACGATGCCATAAAATGACTGAAAAATGGAGCAAAACTCAGAGTAAAGAGAAAGAGCACAGCACTTTCCAGCCAAGTCCAACATGCGAGCTGCACTCTTTGCCTGCAGCTCTTGCAGCACCCAGAAATCAAGGTGGGACAAAATGCCACCTTTTTCACATATGGTCTTTGTTGCAGAAAAATTTGACAATCCTAGTGCTGTCATAATTGAAGGATATTTAAATAACTATGGAAGTGTTGATGTAAATAGTCTTGGCAGGCTGAGCACTACTACTTGGTTCCTATCACCAAAATTCTTATGCAGCAAGTAACCAGAGCGTGTACGTGCTATGTGTTAACAGGTGGCTAAAATAGCAAAGCACAAATGTGTTCTTGAGAACTGGAATTAGTACATTGGTACTAATAACACACGTACTGGGGTGACATGAAAAACCAACAAGGGGCAGACTCTTCTTTTTTGATGCCCTTTTCAAGAAATTCCTGCAATGTCATCTACCAAAGGCTAACAGCAAGGGTTGCATTCTTCTGTCAGCAAACTTTGTTTTTGCCAGCGGAACAGATTGCAATTGACAGGTGAGAAAAGCCATCCTTGTAACCATTATACATCTGAGTAATTCAATTTTCTGCTGATCCTTAATTTAGTACTTCAGTGGTTACCAGGCCAACATAGCACCTGCTAATTATATACCTGAAATTCCCTTTACACTAATGAAGCAAGTCTTGCCCCTTGGGTTTATGAAGGCAACTGACACAGAGGCACCAAGTGAATCAGAAAAATGTCAAAGTGACATCTGATTCTATAACTAAGGGAACATTATACCTGCCATTAACTGCTGCATCCATCCTCCCTGCTCCCAGCAACACCAAAAAAGAAAAAAAGAGTACACACAAACGACAGCAGCAGGGGCAGAGGGAGCACAACCACTGAGTCATGGGAGACAGAAACAGCAATAAACCAGTAAGTCATTGTTTGCGCACGGCGTAATCAGGGGAGGGCTGCTGTTGTCTAAGGTCTCTGTCCAGGCTGCTGCAGTTCCCATTTTAAACGTCTGCGGTGCCAGGCTCTCCTTTGGGAGTGCATTCCAGGGGCTCAAAGATTCTGCTCTTAAAAACAGTCAACTTGCCAATCCAAACTGGAATCAAGATGGATGTAAACTCTGGAGACTGTTTGTTATTTGGCCTCATAACTGATGCAAATAAATATCTAAAAATATCTATTGGTTTGGACTTCTGGATATCAACAAACTAACGAGGGGATTTAACAGGTGATTAAGAAAAGCAGTGTCTGACCTCACTTAAGCTCTCTAAAGCTGTTCTGATAGGTATTTAATAGACATTATTTGTCACTGTTTACTACCCTTTTCTAATTCAAGTCTTAATATATGGCTGTCGCAAAATCTCCGTATTTACCTTCCCAGCATTCCTAGAAGGTCACATGGACACCAGCCCATCAGAACAAAACGGGAGCTCCAGCCCAGGACTGCTGGGTCTGAGGTCTGAACTACTGGACATTTTTAGAGGAACTGATGCACAGTCACAGCTTTTCCTGGTGCTGTAACAGACCGGTATTTTGAAAGGGTCTGCAGGGTCAGGTGAGCTCTAGAGGCAATTCACATTCAAAATAAACAATATCAGCCTGGCTTTTAAAGAGAAATTATCTTCTATGACACCCTTTAAAAAAAAAAAAAACATGAAAGTGAGGTGCCACTGTGACTTTTGGTTTTCCTGCTGCCTTACGCGCGTGGTGAAGCAGACACTGATGTGTGTGGGATGAAGCCTGACAAATGTTTACAAGGTTGGAATAACTCATTCCTCTGCACCCTCAGCAAATTATTTTTGAATCTTCATCAAATTGGTGTTCAAGGGCTGAGTGTTCAGTGTTGGCCAGGACTCAGTGCATTACAGCGGAAATGATTTAGAATATTTAGAAGCATTTTAACAGTCTAGTAATTTCCTCTTAATGCAAAACCACAACTCCCTCTAAGTTGTGCGTCCTGCTAATGGAAATAAATGGGCACTGACTTTAACTCAGTCACTTCCATATTTGTGCTGTCTCAGAGTACCTTACTTAGCAATTATTCAGTGCCAGTAACACTACTTCAAAAAATTTACATATTCCTTTTATATTGTCCCTTTGCAATAGTTTCTTGAAAAGCTTGTTTCAAAACAGAACTGCTTCCATTATTGCATTTTATTTAATTAGAATATCTGCATCTCTGGGGGAAATAAAAGTGGTTTAGAATCTACGAAAGAATAAAACCAAATTATTTCAAAACCAAACTTTATACATATAAGTATTGACAGCAAGATTTAACTCCTTACAACTGCCATGATTCTCTTTACTGCTTTTTTTAAAAAACAAACAAACAAACAAAAAATGCTGGTAGATAGTTTTTTCAGAAGCAGCAGGCCTGACACCAGTGAGGCATCTGCAAGGAGGCCCTGTGCTTTATATCAGTTTGAGAAACATGAGGTATTATGCAACCTTGTTACCTGCCTGCATTTGCAGAGTAATTATTCTTAAAGCAGACTTGCATTGCTATTGAATCACGGGTGACAGGCTTCCCATGACAATAAACTTCAGGCAATTTATGAAAGAAACTCAGCCTTTCTGCTTTAATCCGCACCAAAGATAAGGAGGATGAGGAGCCCGAGGAGAGTATTTCCCTCAATTGTGTTATATTGCATAGACAATTAAACCTGACAGATTTCTTTGTCTTTATCCACTGACATGAAGGCTCACAGACAAACTTTCAGGCAAGGATGCTCAATGCAAGGCTGCTACACGCACATTTCATATAAAAGTGTCCTGATTGGCCAAGCCATTGAATATGGGTGGGTTTCTTAGCTCAAAAGATGCAAATGAGAGTTTTTAGTTGGAAGAAAGATTTTCCAGTAGAGGGCTGTATACAGTCTGTATCAGAAAGGAAAGAGTAAAGTGTTTTGTGTTATCCATGTAAGATCTGAGACAAATGGGCACCTGGTCAAGTCCATTGCAGATAACAGAAAAAACAAAACAAAACAAAACCAACCAACCAACCAAAACCCAAAACAAAGCAGCAAAAATATAAACATAGCTTTATGTTGGATGGCTGGTTTTAGGCAGATGGACATGCAGTTCTACATTTTCTGTGAGCATAAAACAAATTCATTTTAAAAAAGCCACGTATTTTACAGACCACACAAAATGTTTTCAATGTGACTAAGCCTTGAGAGAAAGTTATTGGTGATAAGTTCTTAATAGTGATCAAAAGATGCTTAACACGAGCGGTCAGCTAAATCAGACGGTAGCTATAGTATGGGTAAAGCTAGACAATAAATTTCTGTCTTAGCGTTTCAAGTGAAAAAGAGACAAGACCCAATCTTGCACAAAATCTTACCTAGAAAAGAACATTCACTACCAAGTAATTTTTTGCAAAAATTATTTCCATTAAGTAATGAGAAGTTATTTGAGAAGTTGCTTGTTCCCTACTGTTTGGTAAATATATTCAGATTCTCACTTAAAAACATTGTATCTAAACACAAGAGCTTCCATAAAAAGTGATCCTGCTTACACAGAATAAACCATACATAAGGCCTTTTAAATAAAAATTACGGAAGCAGACAAATTATTTTATGTTTAAATTTAAAGCTGTATGCCTAGAGCCTGTTCATATCATTTCAAAATACATGACAATGTTTTAGTAACTGCACTGTAGAGAAGATTTAACTGTCAGAGAAAAGACATCTTTCTGAATTACCTACTTATCTTCTCAATAACCTTCACAAAACTCATTGGCTGTGCTCACCTATTGCTATTTAGTAAATGTCAATAACACATGCAAGAGAAACTAAGGCATCTCCATAGACCTGTGCAGCTGCAACCTCCCAAATAATCATTGCTTTCTTCCTAGGCACAGTGTCATCATCAGCTCTTCTGCATCACTGGACAGATACTCAAGGTATCCATTAAAAAAAAAATCTAGGATTTTTTGGCTTCGCTAGATTATAAGGCTTTTTAGAAAACAGCACTGAACATGAAACAGCTTCATATCACACATGAGTGCAAGGACAATCTCAAATAAACCCATTCTCTTTCTGATGCATGGCCTTCTGCGTGACAAAAGTGAATATGCTGTTTTCTTGTTATAGGAGTTTGGAAAACCACAGCACAGTAAGCGAAGGGTCCTCAATACATGTCTGAAGGGTCTTTTTCTTAAAGAAAATCATTGAAATCAGTGCACAGCATCACACGCTCTAAACTGGATGTTATGTTCCACCAGAACTGTGCAGCAGCACCAGTTCAACACATTTGAGTCTAATTGTTTCATTGCTTTGAGAAGCTCTGAGTTCAGTCATACACAGGTGTTAGCAGTTGCCACCTAAAAACAGGCAAGAGAACAGAGAAAAGATGCAAATCTCAAGAAACAAAGATAGACATCAACAGCAGAACATCAGCAGAGTTAGGAGTATCCTTAAGAGCAGTATCTGTAAAGGGAGGCAACGTACAGCTTAAGTGCCTGTATGTGTAGGAAGTCGGGGGGATGGCATTACCCACATGGGTTGTGCCTCTCTGATTTCCAATGTTGCTTTGTGTGGACATACTTGATAACTGACAGTTGTCTCTCGTCTTTCTTCTCCCTAGAGCATTTCCCCTATTTGTCTATTTTCCCCTCCCTTGTTTTTCCCCCACAAAAACACATTAAGGTAGGCAGTGTATTGCAGAAAGAAATTGCTCCATTTTATGAACAAAACATCATGTCTTTAACAACTTGTTTCTGACAGTACTAGAACGTAGGGACACCAGGTTATCTCTTCAAATAACAGATTTAAAGTTAGCCATAGGAAATATTCCAGAATTTGGCATTGCAGAGGGCAGGTGGCATTGTGGAGATAAATTGAGGCCTTATACCTGTATCCCTTAAAGAGAAAGGAAAGCAGTTTGCGAAGTCCCTGGATTGCTGACTGTTGGAAGCTGAAGAGTTTGCTTAGGGAAGGGCTGCTCTGTAACCAAGGCATCTCCTGTGGACTCCTGCCAGACAGCAGGTACGCAGGTCTTTGACCTGTCCCAGAATCACAGCTTGAATGTTCATGTTCGTGTTCATGTTCTCTTGAACATTCATGTTCAAGAGCAACAATACCTTGAACTCAATACCTTGAGTATCCATTCATGTTCAAGAGCAAAATATTCTGCATTCCTACTTTGACTTGAAGACATATTGCTGAATTCAAGATTGCTAAGTCACAGCATTGAAGGTTCCTTCACTACTGCCATTTCTCAACAAAATGGTCTTCTACCATTTTGCTTGATTTTTAGGCAGGTGCATTAGTTTGATTTAAAACTTGCCTGCAATGCCCATTAGGCTGCTGCCTGAAAAGATTAACAGCTAGAGTTTACCCACTGTTTCTTACCAGTAGAATTCCCTTACTGGATTCTAGTGGAAGGTGACCCTGCTCCTGACAGGGAGATTGGAACTAGATGATCTTTAAGGTCCCTTCCAACCCAAACCATTCTGTGATTCTCTGACACTTGGCCTTTGGCAGTCAGAACATTTGCTTGGTCTAATATTGTGAGGAGTCCAGACCCTGAAGGTTTGAGTGCATCCTCACAGACAGCACAGGAATGAACATGCATGTTACTGACATGCTTTCTTGTAAGTGTAATACCAGTAACTTTTAAAGCACATTTTTAATACAGTGTGTAAAGTGTTTAAGAAAGGTACATTAATATACTATAGTCAATACCTTCAAAACCAAGAACAGACAAAAAAGCTTATAGCTTGGTACTCTACGGAAAAACAAAACTCATATGTAAAAAATATGTCATTAGGTGCAGAAATATGGATGGCAACATTTTTTTTAAGATGTCATTAAAGAGCCACAACAGCCCCTCCAGTGACATTGAGGCAATTATTCTTCAGACAGCTCAGTATGTAGACAAATACATTAACACCAGTATGGATAAACCCGGTTATTTTGACACACCTAATGGGAGAGCAGGGGTAGGAGACTGAAGCGATTCTGTATTCGATTGCTGCCTTCCTGTAGCTGGGTCTAGTAAAATGTTGCCGTAGCAGACAGCAGCTGATTGCTCCAGACAAAATGTTTCAGCACAAGCCTTTGTGACTCTGACAGCACTTGTATGAAAAACATGAGCTTCACTCGATACTCAAGAGAGCTGGAAAAGTAGCAGGATTTGTGGAGAAATTACTCAGTGCCTGCAGCTAGAAAACCTGGGTGATGGTGAAGAGACTTCATCATATATTTAATGTCTAATTTAAAGCTGAGCTGCTTTTAAACCTTGGACCAAGTACAATGGGCAAGATATTTCCATGCTTGTAAACATACTCTGGGAGAATTTGTCACTTCCTATATAGGAGTTTGCTTCTGACAGTGCTACTGTTCCTGCCTTGATCCTATCTAAGGCTCTTCACTGAAGCAGCTTCCCATAGCCGCTATCCCCTTGCAGAAAACAGGATTAAAGATACCAACCAAAAAGGTCCCATCTAACAAGAAAAATCCCAGGAACACACACTGATACATCATTTCCTCTTTCCAAAATTAGTTAAGTAGTTAAAAGTTGTTTTTACCCTGGAAGAACTGCCTAAGCACAACCCAGAGTCTGCCACCTCTCTTCGCTGCCCTTTGGGAGATTTCTGCCCTGGAATTCCTGGGTAATTCTGGACCTTGTTCCCAGAAGATCCAGCAGTTCTCTAGGCAGAACCCAGGTCACACCTGAACCATTATGTCCACTTCTGGGCTCCTCAGAATGAGATCAATATGGAACTACTGGAGGGAGTCCAGAAAAAGACCACTCAGTAAAGAAACCAAGCACCGCTCCTGTGAGGACAAGCTGAGAGAGCTGAGGCTGTTCAGCCTGGAAAAGAGAAGGCTCAGGAGGAATCTCATCCAATACCTGAAGGGAGAATGTAAAGAAGATGGAGCCAGGCTCTTTTCACTGCTGCCCAGCAACAGAACAAGAGGCCATGGGCACAAACTAAAAAAGAGGAGGGTCCAAAAAAACTTTTTTACTGTGAGGGGTGACTGAGCACTGGAACAGAGAGTCTCCCTCCTTGGAGATACTCAAGAGCCATATGGACATAGTCCTGGGCAACTGGCTTTAGGTGGCCCCGCTTGAGCAGGGGGCTCGGACCAGATGACCTCCAGAGATCTCTTCCAGTCTCAACCATCCTGTGACTCTGTGATTCTGTGAAAGTCAGTGGTGTGGCCCTGAGTACCTTTTCTTCACTGCAGCACACAAGCTGGTGACACGATGCTGAAAAGATTATTTGTTGGCAGGAACATCAGCTAATTACTGCAGCTACTCACTTTTTAATATAGAATTTTGTAGATTCAGCAGAGAATCACAGAAAGGTTTGGGTTGGAAAGGACCTTTAAAGATCATCTAGTCCAACCCCCCTGCAGTAAGCAGGGACATCTTCAACCAGATCAGGTTGCTCAGAGCCCCGTCCAACCTGACCTTGAATGTGTCCAGGGATGGGGCTTCTCCCACCTCTCTGGGCGACCTGGGCCAGTGTCTCACCAACCCCACTGTAAAAAATTTCTTCCTTACATCCAGTCTAAATCACCCCTCTTTTAGCTTAAAACCATCACCCCTTGTCCTATTGCTACAGACCCTGCTAAAAAGTTTGTCCTCATCTTTCTTATAAGCCCCCTTCAAGTATTGAAAGGCCACAATAAGGTTTCCCCAGCATGTTCTCTTCTCCAGGCTGAACAACCCCAACTCCCTCACCTTTTCTTCACAGGAGAGGTGCTCCAGCCCTCTGGTCATTTTTGGAGCCTCCTCTGGACCCGCTCCAACAGATCCATGTCTTTCCTGTGCTGAGGACTCTGTACTACCTGGACACAAACACAAGACTTAACTACATTCCCTACAAGGAGACTTTGGTGATACTTTAAGGGAGTTGTAAGATCTGGAATTAGTTCTAAGACTTTCAGTTATTCAGGAATAATGTAAAGAAAAAAAAGCAGTATCAAATACTTGGTTACAGACTTGGCTGGTTAATAGAAATCTTACTGATGAACCAGTTAAATCTTGCTTTAGTGCACCAGTGATAATATTTAGCGTGCACTGAGCAACTGATTAATGAAATTCACTATGAATGTTCTTCCACTGATGCATATTAATACGCCATCTATAATCAGTGACGTGTATTACACAGAAATATGTCTTCTATTGCATTATTTGGTTTCAAGAGGAGCCACGTGCAGGATCGCATCTGCAATGATACATAAATCAAACTGAAAAGGTCTGAGACAAAGCCCTCAAATCTTAGTGCAACTTCAAATCATGATAATATCTTTTCTCTAGTGTTGTACAGACACAGAGTGTTTATTAAACCCCTTAATTTACTGGGATCTTTTGCATACAGTAGCACTCACATGGAGAATCTCCTAGACAGAATGGCTGCTTGCTGTCTGGATGGCAACAAGGGTCCCTGGTGCCTTCATCTGGGTTGGGCGAGTGTCCCTGAACTGCTGTCCTGCCAAGTTCTTGTGTACAGCTGTCCCTGGTCCTCCCAGGCCTGGTAACCAACACCTTGAGGCATGCAAACAGTACCTATGCACTGGCCTGTGCATGGCAGGGAGTCTCCTGAACTGCCTGGAATTCCCACATGGAGAGCTCCTGTAGCCATTAGTCAAACGTTTTGCTATGAAGCCAGCTAGGCATTCAGTTCGTTTCTGTAACTATAATTTCCAGCTCATCCGAGGCTGAAAACAGTGACTTTAATCTTGAGTTGTTACACAAATGCTAGGTCTCACTGGGATCCTGGACATATCACTTTCACAGAAGTGATCTGCTCTGTCTAAACCTAATTTTGACCAGATAACAGATGTCAATACCTTCATATACCGAAAACAGCTCTATCAGCCTTTGGACAGAGATGAGATTTCACATCTGAATTTCTTGGAATTAAAGATATGATTAGGCGAGAGCTGATACCTTTATCAACTGATATGCATCAGCTTATTACGCAAAAATCTGTAACTTTATCCCAGAAATATGAGATTTAAAAATGTGTTTAAGGATTTCATAGTTCAATCATGGAAAAAATAACATTTCCACTAACAGATACAATTTAAAATAAATCATCAAGAACTTTCCACACATCCCCTCCCTTATGCTAAATATGCAAACCCTTTTCTGTTTCTGATTCCAGCTGAAATTAAGAGGTTGTCTGAACAGTTCTACTTTTAAACTGAGGAAAGGTTCATCATCTGGATTGGATTCTCTCCCTGTAATACTCTGATAAGCTCCTTCTTAACCTTGCTATGACAACCCGGTATGGATTTTCATAAAGGTACAACCCAGTATATATTGGGTGCATTCCATTAGTGACTCTCAGGGTCATCCCATTCTGCACCAAATACCCTGAGAGTCACCAGCGGCAACTCCCAGTATCCACACAGCTTTATGAGGCTGCCACCAGAACTAGCTGAACCAGAGTAAAACTGTCCAGGGCAGTGGAAGAGAAAGCGTTCATTTATTAGGGTGTTTATATTTACGACCCTGATCAGGAGAACAGCTGTATTTACAGCAAGAAGACATGGAGCACCTCTTTAAACAAGGGTTACTTTATGTCTGCTTTAATTCAAGCTGCAGAGCTGTAGCTGTACTTCTTCAGAAAGAAAGTGGAAAGCATGCCATTTCATCACAATTACAATATACAAGCTTTGCTTTCTCAAATGCACAAAGGTTACTGTCACATAACAGACCAGACTCTCAACGAAAGGCACTTAAGTGATTTTTTTATATATAGTGTGTAGTGGTTTTTTGAAAAAGATGTTTTAAAAAAGCACTTCCCCTACCTCACAGCACATCTCATATTCTCTACGTGAAGGCCGAGTTTCCTAGGAATCCTATGAGCCTTTGAGCAAATCAGTGTAAACATAAAAAAGGTCAGAAAGAAAAATCACTGAGTAAAAAAGAAGGGTAACAAAAGAAAAATAAATCAACAGTGAAAAAGATGGAGAAATAAAACAATATATGAAACAAATACCAAAATTAAATTATGCTTCAGGAAGTGTGATCATACCGACAGAGAGGCAGAACAGCCCCACTGCAGAACAGGTCTGTTCGCTGGTGATTACAATTCTGAAGCTTCTCCCAGTCCTAGAGTGACAGCAGCGCCGAGAAAAGCTCAGCAATGAAACAGGTTTTATCACCAAGACTACACACCACACTCAGGGAATTATCTCCTTGGGCAGTCAAAGAAATTTTTATCTATTTCATTTGGCTTCAGACCCAAGCAGTAATGACTGATTTCCGGAGGAATGCTGCCAAATCCTATTCTTCTCCTGGAAACAATAGGAGAAGGCTTTAAAAAAAAAAGTCAGGGAGACTTTTTCCAAATGTGTTTAGCTACAGGTAACCACCCACCATTAGTAATCACCTCCTGGTCTGTCATACCTAACTTTTTTTTTTTACCATTTCTTTGATGTGAAGATAGCTAAGAATCATCTATTTAACAGCTCAGTTTCATTCTGCATCATCTGATTACTCTGTAAAAGTACATTATCCAAAGCTCTGTCATCTTGCTTATACACCAGTTACCAGTAACAATAAGGTTACTACCACACTCTTTTATACTACTAGTTAATGTAGCATTAAGTGGATGCAAATAAGTTAGCTTATTTTGACAACAATTCAGTATCGTAGTCAAAGATGAACAAACCTATTGGGTCAGCCCAGCTCATGCACTTAAAACATAAATGTACCATGAGGGTGCTGGATACTTAACTGAATATGGCCAAAAGGCCAACAAGAAATACCAGGATAAAAGGACAGGAATTAAATGAACAGGGTAAGGTATCTAGATTTAAATGCCTGTGTTATCAAAATATCTGTATCATAGAAAAAGTAATTTGTAGTGCTAAAGCTGGAGGAAAGGACTCTGAGATGAATGCACTCATAAATGCATTCCAATTATCTTATTAAATCTTCTGGCTTAAATAGACCCATTGCTTTAATAAACATATTTACTATCCTCAGGATTTAATTTTCCATTCTTAAACTTTGGGTTGGATCATCCATCAAAGTCAGCTCAGGCTCTGTGCTTTAAATAGAAAAAAAAGGAGATATTAGCTCTGCCTTGTTGGTTGCCAACTAATGAATTAAATTAAGTAACCAAAATTGAAGCATACTTATTGCTAGATGACAGAGAACAGAGCAAGTTATTACATTACTGTCTGTGTTAGCAGCCTCTACTAAGCATATTATCAGTTCTAAAGTGTGAAACACAACAGAAATGGACACCGTCTCACAGAGAAACAATAAACCAGGCCATAGGTTCTTCCCATTTGCCCAGCTCCCCCTTTTTCCCTCCACCTGGACGATTGAGATGTATTTTCTCAGTTTGTTGTTATCATCCCAACAACTCATGAGACTAAGAAGGAGCTGCAGCCTGATGCCAATGAAACCATGAAGTCCAACTGGACAGAGGGATGAGTTTGTAACATGGTGCCACTAAAAAAGGAGCGCTCACCGCCACCTCCTTCCCTTTGCTTGCTCCCAGTGCCAGCACCAGCATTCAGAGAATCCTTCCATGAGGGGCTTCAACTCACTCAGGCAGCAAAGAATGAACTTGGCAAAAAGCAGAGCAATGCATCAAGAAGGGAGCCGAGCAGAATAAATTAGTATGTGTTTGTGCAAGCCTGACCGATTGCTGGCTGCTGCAATCACAGCCACCTCCTCCACTCAAATGCCTGGTTATCCTGCTACTTAGAGAGCCAGTCAAAGAATTCAGAAGCCATCCAGGTTGTGATCCTACAAAGGATTAGTTTTATGTCTGCTGAGGTATTTGAATCAGCTCAAAGAGGACATGGTCTGAAGAAGGTAAGTAGGGAGAGCTTGTAACCAGGAGGAAGGCAAGGGAGAACCAAACATAGGTAAAGGAGTAGGTGAGAACCAGAGGAACTCCTCTTTTTGGAAGCTGTTACCTGCCGCAGGTAACGGAAGATGAAAAAACTGGTTGAACCTTTAATGGGTATTGTTCTCCTTCCAAATAAGGAATGGAAATAAGAGTGATAAAAATCAGATTGTGATTCACACTAATTGTCATTTTTAATAGGACAGAGCTGGCATAAGCTCATTTTTTCTGAGTCTAGAAGCACTGAACGTAAGCATTTAAGTGAGTAAACACACACAGTTCCCATCAGTCAACAAGCCCTTTACCAAAACAAAGCCGGCAAAACCCAACTGAAACACATCAAACGTAAGCCTGTCCAACACCTAGGTGTCTACGCAGAGCTCTGCGGAGAGCTTCTCTCTTAGAGAAGAGGTTGAGTGATACCTCAGTGCTCCGGAATTTTAGAAATTTAATTCTCATCCAAGCCATGCATTTAATCTTATTCATATATTTCCACTTAAATGGACTAGGATGTACCGTGTGTCATGGCCCTTGTTCTACAGCAGTTTGTTGGAAGTAGGAACTTTGCTCTTCAAGCAAGCACACAAGCACATGACAGACTGTCCTGACAAACAGAATTCTAGTCTAAATCAAGTCCCAGCACATGGATACAATAGCAAAAGTACAAGAAAATAACAAATAGCAATAAATCACTGCGCTCAATTTATCAGCGATGCCTGGTTTGCTTGCGAATGGGATAAGAGAGGTCAAAGGAAATATGTGAATACTGAAGTATTTGGGGCTTGCTTCTATCCACAGAAGAGAGATCTTCATTCTAACTTAAAACAACAAGAATAAAATAAACTGTCAGTCAAAATATTGAATAGAAAATTAAGCCAAATAAGTTCTATTGCAGTTAAATCCACTGTACAATTGCTGTAAAATTGCACTACATTAAATGGGGGGAAAACATCATACGTGTGACAAGTGACGGCTCATGCAGGTTTAAAACCTTTAATTTACTATGTGCCTGGGAGTTGCTTCAGGACAGAAAACAGTTTAGATTTTCTTTTTTTTGCATTGAGTTTCATTATTTTTTCTGTCTTCAAAATTTTTCTTTGAATGCATATCACACATCAATAAAATAATTTCCTCATTAAAAGTCTTTTTTTCTTCCTTGAAAAAGTAATTCATTTTAATAAAGGATGTGAAAACAGAGCTGTCCATGCTGCACATAAACTCTTCCATGAAGAATTTAAACTTGGGTTTGTGGATTTTTCTTAGCCTCCAGGAAGTAATTTGCTGAGGTTCATTTAATCAATTGAGGTGCTATTATGTGAACAACTGAAGGAAGTTTATTTTTAATACTCTTCAACAGATCCATCACAGAATACTCCCTTACATATCCATATTACAAGTAGTATAATAGAGAGTAATCATTTTATACTGATGTAAATTCCTATTCTTATTCCTGGAATTCTAGGATTAGGAATTAAGAAAGTCAGATGGGGATGCTGTTCTTTAAGTATTAGAGTGTGATACAGCTTGTAGTCTAGGAATGTGAAGTTTTGTTAAAAAAATAAAATAAAATCTAACACGAATCTTACTCTTTGCCTGAATCTAGCTTAATCTGTATTACGAATATAATGTTACTGAGTGTATGAAATGGCAAATGACTGCACATATAACTTCATTTTGAACAGTTATTCGCCCTGCATTTTATTTCAAGGTATACAGCATGACCTGAGCAATTTCTGAGCTCCTCTGCTGTGGCCAGGGCCCAGGTACCTTGTTTATTTAGACTACAGTCGAGACTGTCACATCCACGTCCTGTCGTGACAAGGGCCTTTAGTTTATAGCTGAGTACTAATAAATATTATCAAGTTCCCTGTGGCAAAATGCAGTGCAAGTTCTGTACTGAGGCACAGTACATACACACCAGACTTGTACGAAGATGACTGTGAACTACTTCTTTACATCTGTTCTACACTGCTTGCCTTTCTTGTGTATCCATTCAGAACCTGATTCTCATTTTAAAATCAAAATGCTGCAGGGTCTAATTACCAAGGCTCAGATTAGTATTTATTATTTAGTTATTCGTCTTTATGATTGCTAGTCCCAAGCTTCCAGGTTTTTCTCCCAGAAAGAAAAACAACACAAAATTCAGATTTTAATTAGACTATTTTGAATATTATTAAAATTGAAAATCGTTATTTTCTCTTCCAGCAATCACTGCAAGTTGTTCTTTTATTCACCAACACTTTTTAAATAAACCAAAATCTTTCTTTCCCAAACCAGGATCACCACTACTGACATCCTTCCCTCCTTTTGTAACAAATAAACAAGACTTTGAAGGCGATGGGATCAAAGACTGAAACCCTCTATTCTGATCTTGGTTTTGCGTGACAGGCTGGAACGCAATTAATAACTACACTTAATTTTCCAGTAGCTTTTCATGAGACTGTTTCAAAAGGCCTCAGAAATGATCCCAATAGCTCTCCTGCAAGGTGAATTGCATGTGGAAATCCATGTCATAGATAAAATAAGCAATTAGACTATGAAACAGTCCTGCAGTCCTAGCTCACAAATTTCCAAATGATTTTGGTTTAAAAGTAATTCTTGGAAGTGTGCCTATGCCACGCAGTCGAGTGTGCAGCAGAACCTTTAACATGCAACACGCTGAGCACCCAAACAGTCCTGCCATGCCTCACAAAATTACCACAGATTCAGCTTAAAATAAACTTATCACAACAACTTTAAAAGTTATGTGAAAGCAGGTGCGTCCGTCAGCACTGGGCTTGCAGTGGCCAAGAGAAAAAACATAGAGAGGAGAGTCCTTAGCTGCAATTGTTGGATGACTGTAAAATCAGAGAGATGAATTAGCTGTTCCTTCACATAAACTTGTCAACTTATCTCTAGTATAAATATTTACCAAAAAGCTGAGCCCACAGATGGCACTTGAATAGCTCTATTTTGGCATATTTGTTTGTGCCCTGCACTGGAACACCCAAACTTCTGTAAAATATGATGGTGATAGCCACTAAATAAACACTTTCAAACCTTAAACAGCTTCACTTCAGGTGCGTTAGCTCAGGTTGCAGCAGCGGGGGAGGTTTCTCCGGCAA
>NW_010288050.1:0-8872 GCF_000700745.2 Antrostomus carolinensis
CCTGACAGGAACCTGCTCCAGCGCGGGCTTCAGATGGGGTCACAGCCTCCTTCGGGCATCCACCCGCTCCGGTGTGAGGTCCTCCATGGGCTACAGGTGGACATCTGCTCCACCATGGACCTCCATGGGCTGCAGGGGGACAGCCTGCCTCCCCATGGGCTTCACCACAAGATGTGGGGAAAATCTCTGCTCTGGTGCCTGGGGCACCTCCTCCCCCTCCTTCTTCACTGACCTTGGTGTCTGCAGGGTTGTTTATCTCACATCTTCTCACTCCTCTCTCTAGCTGCAAAATGAGTGGGGTTTGTTTTTTTTTCTCTTCCTCTTCTTAATTCTGTTATCACAGAGGCATTACCATCATTACTGATTGGCTTTGCCTTTGGAGCTGGTGGCCTTGGCTGTGTCCGCCATGGGGAAAGCTTCTGGCAGCTTCTCTCACAGAAGTCACCCCTATGTCCCCCCAGCTACCAAAACCTTGCCATGCAAACCCAATACACACGGCGAGCGCTCCCAAATCCATCCCATGCGCCATCTTCCAGTGCGGGGCAGGGGCTGGAGCAGCATCTGCAGGCACAGGCAGGACCATCTCCCAGACAGGATCACAATGTGGGACAAAACAGAGGGGACCATCCCCTTGGAGAATCCCTCTCCCTGAGGCTTTTGTCCGAGCTGTGACACAGCAGCTCCAGAGTGGCTCACAGGAGCTGCCTGCAGGTCAGCATCCTTTCCTGGCTCGGAGAAGGATGCTGTCTTGTGGGCAGGGGGCCCCTTTTCCTTGCTGGGGGCTGGGGGGTGCACATACACAGATGCAGCCACTGGCACAGCCTGGGGTGACGAGGTGATGTGATCCTGGCAGAGAGGAGGGAAGGCAGCATCCAACTGATGGCTGGGGAAGGACAAAAGGGTCTTTCAAAGAAGAAAGTGGCGCTGACTCAGGCTCCAAAGGGAATTCCTGTGAGAGCTGGTCTTTGGAGAGGTGTTTCTGGTACAGTGGCACAGATTCTGTGTCACCTCAGAGGGGTTGCTGCTGGGTTTGTGGGGAGGTGACTGGCCATGGGTCATGCAGGGCTTCATGACAGGCTCTGGCAGCAGCCCTGTAGCTCCCAGGTGCAGGGTCCCTTCGGTAACAGGTCTGGCTGGGGCCAGTTTAACAGTTCCCCTGGCCCTGCTCCAGACAAGATTGGGAAATGACCTGGGGTTAAAAAAACACAACACTTTCCTGAACACACTTTGTTTGTTTTTAAACTAGAGCCCAGCACAGCCCAACCTTATGGTTGAATTAGCACAACCAGCAAGGCAGTGACTGGGCACCAGTGGCATCATTTAAGCTGGGTCTGCCCTGAAGGAATCACAGCCTGAGCCAGTTTGAAACCGCTTTTCATTGCCCTCACCCCTCGGCTGTCCTGGGAACCATGGCCAAGTTTCCTGGCTCCTTGGGGCAGTGGTGGAAGCAGAGCTGAGGCTGTTTATATCCCTGCTCCTTTTCAGCTGAGAAGTTTCAGTACAGATTTGAAAATATTTTGACTCTTTGTGGGGTCGGTTGCATTATCAGGCCTTTTGCTTTTTGAATAACCTTTGTGCTGAATGTGCCAATTCTTTCAGTGTCTCTTTCCACTGTGACATTAACCCTCAAGCAGCTGAGATATTCCTGCATCAGAAATCTAGGAAAACTTAGAGGAAAATGTCTTGGGCTGGGGCAGGGATGGCCTGTGCACTGGGTGTGCTGGCTCCTGCCCCTTGGTCTGGGCTGGAGCATCACTTTGAGGTTTGCAGAGCTCAGATCCCCGTCGCCACATCCCCTCCTTTTGAGCTTCAGGGCTCTGGTTTTACAGAAGCTCAAAAGCATTGAGGAGACAAGGACTTGGGGACTGGGCTGTTGATTTTGGCACCTTGAAAAGTATCCACTCAACCTGCAGCAGTTCATAACTGTTGAGGTGAGCAGAGGGGACAGGTAGGAGATAAGCACCATGGTGTGGGGTCAAGAGAAGAGAAAGGTCTCTTTGCAAAGTACCACAACCCCGACAGTGGTAGGAGGAAAGCTGCTGCTGTGATCTGCACCAGATAAGAGGGAAACCACAGGGCCAGAGTCTAAGTGGATAAATTGTTCCCAAATGGATTCTCCTCAGACTCTAAATAAACATCAACACTTAATGAGCACCTGGAAGGAGCTGGGGTGGGCAGAGCCTGGGCCGGTGGCTGTGTGCTTTCTCTGATAACCCGCAGGTTGTCGCGTGGGCTCTCCCATGAGCTCCTGCCCTTGGATGGCATCTGGATGAATTATGAGATGCAAACAATACATTTCAAAGTATTTACAACTTTGGAAGGCTGGATTTGGATGGTGCAATTAAATAAAGAAAACTGATGACAGCCTGGTATCATCTCCTAGATTGAAATAAAGAGTTCACTTCCTGACTTTTCATTTCTCAATAAATAAATTAATTAGGCTCTTTCCAGGCTGAAGTTCATCTGCAAACTTCCTGCACGATACCTGATTTGCCCAGAAAATCTCCTGGTCAGATCACACAACTACTGGAGAAAAGGGAGCTCTTGCTAGATCGCCTAGAATGTGCCTGCAAGTGCCATTGCCTCACTGGCTGTGCTGGGACCTGGATGTGGGTGCAATATGCTGGCAGTTTCAGTGCAGGACAGGAGAGCCTGGCACACACTCTACCCATGTTCTTCCCAACCACAGGTCAGCCTCCAGGTGAGGTCCACCTGGAATTCTCATCCCACCCCTTAGAGATGGTTCCTTCTGTCTTTGTTTGTTGAGGCAAACTCATTATGTAGACTATGAGGCTGAAGCCCTTGTCTCCAGACAGCTTTCAGAGGTGCTCTAGATGGAAGAAGACTCCACTCCAGTCTCTGCTGAAGAGCAGCCAAAGTCCCCTCCCAGCACACTGGCTGGAGGAAGCAAGGGCGATTTGCAGCCCATTTCCAGGCGCTTTGAGTACAACCCTGTGTGCTGCACCAGGGCTAGGCTTGCTTTGTGATTTGCATCCTGTGTTGAGCAACACTGCTTTTGTCTTGGGATAAAATGCCTTGGGAGAGAGGCTGCCACAAATCTCAACATTTCAATGCAATACAACAGGCCCACAGGTTTCTCATCCGTCCTCATTGCCTGTTGATAGACAGTCAGCTGCCTGGTGGCTTTGAAGGAGCCCTCGAAGGTCACTGGACAAGTCCCCAAGGGTTCAAGGCAGGAATACGCAAATCAGTGGGACCTGACTGTGAGCAGCTGCTTGCCACGTGTGCCGGCTAGCAATGGGGAGAACTCCAGTGCTCAGAGACTGTTAAAATCTGGCTCATAATCTGAACATCTCAGAGCTGTAAATCTCCCAGGAATAAGTCTTGCTCCTCTGATGATTCCTGTGGAGCCAGAGATACCATGTGGACAGGCAGGAAATACCTAGTGAGATTTCAGTGCTCCAGTCCAGTCTGGAACTAATAAATGTGGAAGCAGTTATGAAAATATCTCCCTCCCTGAAATTAATAAAAACATATATCAGACCATAGTCAGACAGGTTCATGTCAGAGGTTAAGTCACAATTAGCGTCTGTCGCTGTTGGAACCAACTCCCATGGCTTGGGGGGCTGGAGGGGGGACAGACAGCCACCGTGCCTGGTTTGCAGCAGCTTCAGGGTGCTCTCCAAAGGCATCTTGTGCTATTGGGAAGAACTCTGGACTCACAGCACTGGAGAAAAGTTGATAATTGTGTCATCAAAGTAACCCTCAGTAGCTGATCTGATGGGACTTGTTCTTTCCTCTTTAGGGTTTGATCTGTAACCAGCTCTGGACTTTCTCCCCGTTATCTGTCCTTAAAACCACATCCCAGAGTCCACATACTGGTTGTTGGCTTTGCCAAGCTGTCTGCTGCCCAGTTTTGATGGCCAGTATATGAGCTGGCTAGGGGTGCTGACGGTTTACCATGGATGTGCCTGGTTTACCCCTACTGCCTTCTAGTGTGAGGACAATCCCCAAAACACATTCATGGGTTGAATCCATCAAGTTCTTCTGTTTAGCATTTGCTGCTCCTACTTACTCCCTAGCATCTGCTGAAAGTTCACCCTTCCTGCTGATGGGTCTGCCGATGACCATTGCTGCTGGGGGGTTCTGATGTACAGAGGTTAATCTTGTACCAAAGACAAGAGGGAGCACTGTGGGTTGGCACTGCCCTGCTGGGCACCCGAGAGTCCACCAACAGGACAAAGCTTCTCCTGCCCTGTCACTACAGGCTTGGTTTTGAGCTTGGTTTGGCCAGTGAAAGTAAGAATTTCAGGGAATTTAGCTGCAAAACTCCATCAACTTTGACCGAACATATCCCCCATTTTTCAGTGACTTAGAAACTCAGCCAAGCTTGAGCAGTTCTTCTTAAAGACAGCAACAGACACATCCCTACCAGGGAGCAATGTTTTTCTTTTTAAGCCTTGGCTTCAGATATACAGGCGATAGATTTTCTTTAAGGAAAGAAATCCCCAAATTTGTTAGCATTGGCACAACATTGTATTTTTCACTAGCCTTGTTCCTCAGCAGCAGCTGAATCATTTTAGCAGGAATTTTTCCAGAAATATTCAGCCTGAGTTAGACACTCAGTCTCAAACATTTCAGCCAGTTTGACATTTTTTTTTACATGAAAGAAAATAAGAGTCTTATCATTGGAAATCTCAGGCAGGTGTAAATGTTGCTGTTACCAACTTGGGCTTCAATATTGTAGAGGGTTGTTATACTTTGCAGAACCAATGTTGACAGAGGGACATCTCCAGGGGGCGTGTAGGGGTTTGGGAACTGGGCAAAGTGGGAAGTGAAGGGCACTTGAGGTGTGCAGCATCCCCAAGGAGGTCCTGGGTGACTCTGATACCATCTTGTCTGGAGCTTTTCTGCAGAATTGCCATTCCTCAGGTTTCTCGTGCATGGAGAAGTTTTCTCCAGTCCCTTTTTTGTGTCACCAGGAAGATTTTCTCCCCAGGACCCCTCTCTCTTGCTTCACCTACATTTGTAGTTTGGTCTTTCCTTGCTCTCAGGGGTGCTCTCAGGGTAAAGAGGGGCAAGAGACATTTCATCTCATGGGGAGCAGATGGGATTGTGAGGCGCTACCCAAGAAGCTTTCAGCCCCAGCAGTGGGGGGTCTCTGGGATGCATCACAAGGATGGGGCTTTCCTGCCCCCACCACCAGTGCATGCTTGTGTTTGCAACAAGCCAGGTTTGTGGCGCTGGCTCCGTGGGCAATGCCAGCCAGAGCTGTGTATGTTGTGGTGTGTCTGCATACTTTCCTCCATCTTTTTCCTCTGACTCTCAGGAAAACCTGGGGCCTGGCACAGACCCTGCGTCTCCCCCTCACAGCCACAACACCCCAATGGATTTCCCCTTTGGTGGATTAGCTCGAGCAAACCAAACCAATTTCCGATCCTCCTCCTTACTCAGGCTTAGCAGTGCACACAAACGAATTTTCCTGAGCAAACGTTTTTGTTTAGTGTCAGCCGGCTGGGTCTGTGGTGGGTGGCACTGAGCCATACGAGAGAGCACGGGGCCACCCGCCCTGCAAGCAGAGCTGGATCTGGCCACTCAGTCCCAGTGGTTCCAAGCTCCGGAGGCCACGTGTGGTGGCTGTACTGTGCAGGGCTTCATTGCTGCTGTGGTCAGTGTTCGTCCATGCTTTGCCATTTTGCTGCAGCAAATGTGGACAGAAACCCCTTCCCCAGCTGTGGCAATGCCAGGGGACATCCCTGCAGGGCCACACCACCCAGGATCTCTTGCTGGGCACTGCCCCGGCAGCCTGTGTGGGACCAGAGGGGTTTGTTGGCCAGTGCGGGAGCTCATCCATCATCTCCAGGTTCATGCCCAGCAGCTTCAAAACCTCAAGCCAGCTGGCAGCAGGCTTGAAGGGACATGATGCTGTACGGCACCAGGGACACGCTCCCTTGTCTCCATAGGGGTTTTCTCTTTACCTCCCAGTCCAGCAAGCAGATGGATCTCCACTGGCTCTGGCTGCTCCATCTCCACTGTTCCCTCTCTTTGATTTAAGGGTGGCTGTTTTCTTGACCAATAAGACCCTCAAAAATAATATCCCTGAAGAGATCTCCAGGGGTCCTCTGGGAACAGGTTGCCTGGGGCAGTGGTGGAGTCCCCATCCCTGGAGGGATTGAAGAGTCGTGTAGACATAGTGCTGAGGGACATGGGTTAGTCGGGGACTGGTCAGTGTGGGGTTAATGATTGGACTTGATGATCTTAAAGGTCTTTTCCAATCGAGGCAGTTCTGGGATTCTGTGAGCAAGGCCTCTCCCCAGATGGGCACGGGCAGGGTGTCCCTCTCAGCAGCCAGGACAATGCACGCAAGCCTTGCTCCTGCAGAAGGGAAATAATGGCTCAGGCTGAGCTAGCAATTTTCTGGCAAAAAAAAACTTGTCTGGGAAAAGGACAGTTTTAAGGAGACTGAGACTATTCATAAATTCAAGTCAAATTTAGAGATTACTTTCAGCCCCTGGCTTCTTCTAACCTCCCCTTTCCCTTCCCCCCTCCCCTGAATTATTGTTTGCAAAAATTAAAACAAAATGTTTTGGGGTTTTTGTTTGTTTAAAAAGCAATTTGCATTTTTAAAATTGCCAAAATATAAGTTTTGGAAGGGTGGGGTCTTTTGAAAAGGCAGCATTGTCATTGCTGAATGAAAACCGCGGAGAGGAATGTGTCCTGGGAGACGCAGGGCGCGGGGATGCGGGGCCCAGGGGACACGGTGGCAGCACAAAAGACCACAACCACAGCTCCCACCGCACAGCTCCAGCCTCACTTCCCATTCACGTATCTCCTTTCATTCTCCCAAATGGAAAATCCTGCCTGCCTTGACCTTCCTCAGTGGATTAATTTGACCAAGTCGCTGTTTTTAATGCAGAGATGCTTCTGCTGTAGTTTCTTCACCCAGCTCCAAACCGCAGCGTTCCTTTTTTCTGTCTGACCTTCTCCAGGTTTCTGAACATCTGCATTTAAGTGATATCTCGTTATTCATATCAGAGCCTGATGGCCCAGGTAGAGACTCTTTGATGAAATTCTGTACATCTGCGCGCAATAAAGTCAGCAAACAAAAGGCTTGTGAGGTCCTTGGCAAAATAAGAGAAAGAAGAGAGCAGGAGGCAGCAGCACTGAGCTTAGTCAAGCAACCGCAGCCAAAACTTTTCATCGGAGAGGTGTCAGCACCTGCCACATGTTTTGCCCATAGCAGGGTCTGCACTGGGTCTGCAGCCTGTGCAGAGGTGTCTTCTCCACCAGGTGAAAAGCAAAGCGTGGGGAGTGTAGGTGATGCCAGTGTTGGGAGGTGATTTTTATTACAGCTGGTGACGGCGTTCATAGAAAGAAAAGATGGGTTGCTAAAGAGCCACTTACTGTGGCAGGGAAATTCAAACCAAGAAGCACTGGCTGGAAATTAAAGCCAGGCCGATTCATGTTAGGAACAAGGCAAAATGCTTTAGCACAGCGGGGGATTAGCCATCAGCCGAGGGAGATGGTGGGCGGGAGCCGCGTTTCCTGAGTGCCTCTGTCCAGGGAAAATGTGGCCGGACGAGCCGCACACTCTGCCCGCGGCACCCGGGGACTGTGCACAGACTCGGAGCTGGGATCCAAAAGCATCGTGACCTGCAGCTGGGTCCCCATTGATCCTAAAGGCCAGTCCCATTGACAGTGGTGTGCCCAGGCTTTGTCCACACTCAGCATCTCCAGGACCCCATTGCCAGTTTTCTCTGAGGCTGTAGCATCAGCATGATGGATCCCATCAAGACATGTCCCAGACTTGTCCCCAGCAAGGACTTCCTGATGCCCAGACTGGTCATTTATTGCATTGCCCTAATTCTTCCATCCCTATGCACTATTGTCAGGAAAAAATAGGATGGCTATTTTCCTTCAGTCACACCAAGCCTCTGCCACTGGGCATCTGCAAACATATCAGGCTACAAAAGGAGCTGACAGCTAGCCGTGGCTAGTGACCAGCAGTGCACAACACTGGCCACTCAGGACCCAGGCACTCAGAGCGAGCACAGGAGATAGTAATTTCCATTAAAACCTTTCTCCTTGGTCAGTTTGACCCCTTCTGTCTGCATAAACAGGTGGATCAGAGGGGGTTGGGTGATGGAAAAGCACCCATCTGCGTGGGGTTAGGAGGCAATCCATGCCCAGCATATGTTTTTGGTGCCTTGGGAGTGCAGGTGGAAGGAGGGGACAGAGCCAAGGCTAAGGTGATGGAACCAAAAGAAGCTGAGAAGTCATGGTGGAGGGGTAGCTGTTGCTCCCTGGCTGTGGTGCTTGCGAGAAGCTTGCAGGAAGGCCAAGTGCAGGGACACTGGGCATGGAGAGGGGCTTGACCAACCAACACCGTCTCCCAGCTCATTCGCTCCCTCGTGGGAGGATTTATACACCAAGGCATACACAGTCTTTAGGTTGTTTGCTCTGGATGAGGACAAGAACAGTTGATTTTGGGAGCTCCTTGCAGCTTCTTGTGAGGTTCAGCTTCTTCCCTTCTCCAGACAATGGATTTTCTTATCCCTGAAAGATCAATGTGAAATTGATGCTGGGAGCAGGGCTGCGAGCAGCTCTGCACACTCTACTTATCCCTCCACGTTCCGGAGCAGCTCTGCCCTGGCAGGACCAGCTGAAATATTTGCAAAGATCTTGAGAAAATCCCAGGAGTTCTGCTTTCCTGCTTTGCAAAAATATTTCTGCTTATCAAGCAACCCAAAGAAATGTGAAGATTTTCACTCACTCTTCGGGTGGGCTCAGCTTTGAATTCTGAAAAGGGATTTGCCAATGCAATCTTGCAAAATACTCCAGAACCAAGTCCAGCTCTCCTAAAACACAAATTTTAGGAGGAGGTGAGCTTTCATGCTCTTTGGAAAACATG
>NW_010288050.1:8898-28259 GCF_000700745.2 Antrostomus carolinensis
TGAGACCATGCCATCCCCTAGAGAAATGTCTCCTCGTGTTGGTCAAGGGGGACTAAATCCTGTGGTTTGTAGCACCAAAGGCAGAGCTGCTAGTGAGTCTCAAGGCTTTGAGCAATGGAGATGTGCCTGCATGGTCACAGGCTTCAACAGGGTTGACAGACCCTCAGACCGAGGGACTTAAATCTTTTTTTCCTCTGCTTGAGTCAAGTCTTGAGGTCGTGCTGTTGATACAGGGGTCACCTTGGTGGTTAGCTATAGCCAAGAGGACATCCTTTGTGCTGCAGCCCTGGTGCACCTCTCAGCAGGTCATACCTTGGGGAAGGCTCTGTCCTGAGCAGAGGAACCAGCCCTCAGCCCTGTGCCTCCTGCACACTCAGGAAAAGGGTTTAATCTCAATATCTTGGTTACCTGTCTGTAAAACAAGGATTGGGACTTTAAAAACACGACCTCCTTACCAAGAGCTTAGCTCACACGTTCTGCAGGGCAAGAATCACCTCTGATCCCCTATTTGTCCAGCGCTGACTGCGGCAGAGCCGTCGTGCCATGAGCAGAGGAGAAGACCACAGCTGAGCAGCTGTTGGTGTGCTCCTAGCAAAGCACAAAGTGCTCTCCTGAGATTAAGATGGAAGGGAAAAAACCTCCAAGGAGGGAGGCAGCGAGTGCCCGGTGCAGTGCTCCCGTGCCTCTTTCAGATGCAAACAGGCTGTTTCAGTGCGTGTGCAGCGTCCGCAGATGTGTCTGTGGGACCGGCCAGGTCTAAAAAGCAGCAGTTCCCCCTGCATGCGCGAGCTGTGTCTCTGGTCTCCTCGATGGTCATCTCCTCTTTTGGGAGATGACAAACGCAGCCACAGGCTGGTGGGCTCACCTAGGGAAAGGCAAACTGCAGTTCAAAGTCGTGGTCCCGCTCGGTGTCAGGAATCTCACTCTCTCACGGCTGGCAAACCGCTCTCGGGCCGCTCTTCTCACCATTAGCGCAGTGGTGGCTGCTTCTCCTGCTTTGCCAGCGTTTGGTGGGGACGTGAGGTTGGGCCTCACCACGTCAGCCAGAGGAATTCAAATGGCAAAACACGGAGAGAGCAATCTCCATCCCGCTGGTCAGACATGTCTGGAGGATTTTGCTCTCCCCTCTGCTTTCACGTCTTGAGTTAGCTGGGGATTGTTCCTGATAAATAATCCGGAACTGCACTGTAATTTTCTGTGCTGAAATTTGATAATTAAGCAAATATAGCGTGTCTTTGTCTTGGGCAAGCACCATAAGGTAAACAGGAAGGAATGAGGGATTAAGATGTCTCTGCTCTAAAGGAAGGTGACAAACCCAGAGCCGTGACACCTTCGTGCAGAACCGAGAGGCCCAGCTGTGGGTTGGCATTGCACAGATGCATTGTTCAGGGGTGAAGAGCAAATAAAAGCAAAGGGAAAAGAAAACAAGCTATAAAATTCTCAGCAAAGCACAGTGCCCCAGCAACTGCCTCTTGATGTTCCCGTGACAGCTCTGGGGAGAGGCAGGCGAGGGGTCGAGCTTTTGAAGTCCTGAAGTTGTCCTTTGCAAAGGCCCTCTGTTAAAATAGCCCCTGTGTTGACATTAGGCTGCATATGGTGGAGAAATTGGACATTTCCCGGCAGGTTCAGTCACAGCACGTGCAATCAAAGCAGAAAGGGACTTTTTGGTGTTTGACTAACGGGGCATCAGGCCTGTCCCAGCAGCGGGATGAGAGACGCAGAGGCAGGGGTGAGGTTTTTATCGGCATGTTCAGAGCTGCAGACGTATAACACAGCCTCATGCTATGGGGACCAAACATGGGAAGGAAAGTTGGGGAAGAACCTAGCTAGGAAGGTCTTGAAATGATGTTTGGAGCTCAAACACACATGTGTGTTGGGTTTGGTGAGAGTGGAAATACTGGGAATGTCAGGCAGATGATGTTGGAAAACCCCTTCCCCCCTGGAGCAGACAGAGGGTGCTCCAGGGTGTTGGGAAGTGGGGGGTTTCACAGCAGTTTGGGGGGCTTTGAACCGAGAAGTAGCATGACATGAAGCTCCACAGTGAGAGGGCAGATGAGAAGGGAGATGAGAAGTGCTTGCACGGGGCAAAGCACTTGTGACAAAGCTGGAGGAACAGCCGGGGGGGTTGTGTGTGGCTGTTTCCTAACCAGGGATGGGCTCCCTGCCCTGGCAGCCCTGCCTACACCCAGCTTTTCATTCATATCAGGAATGGGGACAGGAAAAAGGCATATTTGTTGCAAGTCATTGTGGTGAAACAAGGTTTCAGTGACTTCAACTTCCCCTCCAAAAAGCTGGATTCGCCACATATCACTGGTTAAGGAAGGATGTGGATTAGAGTTGGCTTCCCATAGCCAGAGGTGCCACCGGAGCATCCCATCCTGTCACAGCTCTGTTGTGGTGGGGCACCCAGACAGGACCTCGAGAGTGCCCAGCCCCCTGCACATGGATTCCCCAGGGGTTGGCATCTCCATGGCCAGGCACAGATGCTCACGGTCTTTGCTCTTTGCCTCTCGCAGCCTGCAACTGCAACCTCCACGCCCGGCGCTGCCGCTTCAACATGGAGCTCTACAAGCTGTCAGGGCGCAAGAGCGGTGGCGTCTGCCTGAACTGCCGGCACAACACTGCTGGGCGGCACTGCCACTACTGCAAGGAGGGCTTCTACCGGGACCTCAGCAAGCCCATCTCCCACCGCAAGGCCTGCAAAGGTACCGGGGCGGGGGTGGGATGGCGGGGACCAAACAGCTCCTTCTCCTCCAACCCCTTCCTGCCACTCTTGTTTCCACAGCTCTTGCTTTTGCCAACTCCTGCTCCTCCCTCTCCTAAACCAAGTCCTTGAAATGACTTTTCTTGTCCCCACATTCCCTGTCATCACCTCTCCCTGGTCTCCCCCAGCTTCCTGGGGAGGACAAGGCCACCAAAATACAGAAAGTACTCACTTCTGAGGATGACTTTACATTATTTCAGGTTTTATCACTTACAAATAGTGCTTCATCTGCTCCGACAGCCACAGCTAACTCGGGATGGGGTCAGATGTAGCGTCTGTAAATCAGCCTCCTCCAAACGGCTGTCTTCTGCTCCCACCCTCACCCCAGCGCTGCCAGGGGCACAGGCAGCACTTAACCCATGCACTAAACATTTCACTCCTTGAGAAGAGGCAAGAACAGTAAAATGAGAAAGAATTTTACTTTGAGCTCCACAAACAGAGTTTTTTGAGGTTTCCCCTTCTTCTGTGGTGGATGTGAAGGTCAGCAGGGCTTCAGCTGGGGCAAGAGCAGCAATAAGAGCAAATCCTGCAAATGAACTTAACTCTCAGCTGCCTGCTGGAAGAGATCTAAATCCTGAAGCTGAGACACAGCTAGAAGAATCAAGCAAACATTCAAAAGCCAGATTAGAAGATGCTGGGGTTTTGCGCAGAGATCTTCAGCTCTTTTCTCTCTAAAGACTTGTTTCAACAAGAAACAGAAAGCTTTATGGCCCGAGTTGAGTATTTTTGGCTGGAAAGCTTTGGGTCTTCAGCGTTTTCAACTTTTTAATGAAAACACTTCTTCATGGATTTGTTGGTTTGGGGTTTTTTTGGGTTTTTTTTTCCACTGAAAACAGACACTCTTTGCCTAAGCAGAAAAAGCTTCTTTAGATGGCCCTACTCCCCTTCTTTTCACCTTGTAAAAACTATTTCCACAAGACATTTTCGACCCACCCTGTGCTGAGGCTGCTAACAAGCTCCAGCTTCAGCTGAAGCGCGGGCTGGTGGGCTGTGAATCCAGCCCGTGGCTGTGGGGGGAGAGGAGCTGCTCTTTTGGGGTCCGAGGAGCTAGAAGGCAGGAGTACAGGGGGGCTGAGACACTTCCACACCAGACCCAACATCCAGCATCCCGGCCGGACCCCAGCTGCAGCAGCGAGCTGCCAGCGTGTGGCTGCGTCTTTCTCCCCGGTCCCAAGCGGGTCTGTGTCGTAATAAAGTTCATATTTCTGCTTTCTCGGCTGGGTCGCAGCCCAAGTAACAGTGCGTTGGGTTGAGGCAAACAAAGGGAGAAGGAGTGGGCTCTCCTGGAACGGGGCTGAGCAGTGATGCAGGTGGGCACCCGTCACCCCTGGGCAGCTGCGTGCTTGCAGAGGCATCTGCTGATGTCCAGAGCCCAATTCTCATTCACCTTCCTGCTCCCCAGAAAGGGGTTTTGGGAGCTGGAGTGGTGGGAGGAATTCCCACCCCTCCCCAAGCAAAGTTCACTCCTTCCCAGGGCTCTGGAGCACAGGAGCTCCTGGAGACATGGTGGGATTTGGGGGAGAGGAACTGCTCTTTCCCAGCCACGGCATCACTGTGTGTCCGTAGGGAGCCCAGTCCTCTGGGATCTGTGCAGGGAGCACGGGGCAGGGAGGGGATGCTCGGCTGGAGGATAGGGTGGATCCCATCCCTTCTCCATCCCCAGCTTTTCCATTGTGGGACAAGGCAGTTCCTGCCCTGTGTTGGCAGTGATGTCCACATTAACCCTCAGCGTTTCCCAGTGCTCCCTCGCTCCTGCTTTCCCCAGCTCTCCTCCCTCACAGCCAGGCAGCCTGCTCCCCCTCTCCTGCCCATTTGTCCTTGCTGACCCCTGGTCCCTCACGCTTGCTTAGCTCTCCATGGCTGATAGCACAGCAGTCTTCCCCAAAACACATGGCTGGGTGGTACCTGTGGGTGGGAAACCTCAGAGCGATGCTGTGCCTCAGTTTCCCCAAGTGAGCACCCGGGAAGATGCGTGCTGGCCTTCGTGAGGTACTCCACAATGTTTTAAGGCTGAATTTTCCCAGCCTTTTCCAGGCTGGGTCATTCACTCTATTAAATGCTCTTTGCAATTGTCCTTTTCTCATCCCCCTGCCTTCTCGAACCGTTCCTGCTCTTGAAATTTGAGATCGCCAAGTTTAAAAACTTCTCCAGCCCCCCACAGTTTCTAACACAAATGTGGCTGTTGGAGCTAGCAGATACAAAGGTATGTAATAAATATGCTGGTGCATGAACAGCTCCCCGACTCGCAGGCTATTAGCACAATTTCACAGTAGTTGGAATGGTTTATTGTTGGAGTAATCCATCGTCCTATACAAAAGCGGGTGAAATTAAGCTTCCTACAGCAAAGGCATTCCTTTGAAAACTCCTTTTCCTGAGCTCTGTTTATGACACAGGGGATTTTACTTTCCCTCTATTTTTATTCCTTGATTCAAAGACTGTTCTGAAATAATTGTTGAAAACACACATTTTTTAAAAAACCAGCCCCACCATCTAATGACTTCAGCCATTTCTTCATTGATAACAATATTAATTTGTCATCTCACCAAGCCGTCTGCTGATGGGCACAGCTCTCCCAGAGTCTCACTCGACCAAATGCTTTTAGAATTAAGGAATTAACCATCCTGCAGCATCTGCCATCTCCCTCACAACTTCCTGACACCTCATCTCACCCAGCAGATTGTGTTTTCTCTGTAAGACTTGATTCTTTCAACCATCGCATTGCTCCGTTCATGTCCTACATGTAACACGTTTAAACAAATGCCTATAAGAGAGCACTGCTCGCTGCCCTGTGAGCTGACAGAGAGAACGCAGCACGCTTAACCACCCTGGCAAACCTGTGTGAGCTCAGGCGAACTTGCAGCAAATGTTCCATGAAGGAGCTGCTGAAGACTTTTTTTATTAATTCAATGTCATTGATTTAGCCTAACTGCCTTTCCTCTTGCTTGTGTTTCTCATCTCTTACTCCATCCTGTGTACTACATTTTGTACCTCAATTCACAATGCAGCTAACGTCAGAAAATTCTACATGCATGAGCTGCATAATTTTAAAATATTTAGTTTTAGTATTTATGCAAAAATATGACATTGCAGAAATGTTTGCATGATGTCTACTTTTTTTAATTTGGAGAAAAAGAAAATGCCGCCAACTTTGCACATGTTGCAGGGCATGGTGTGAGGCTCAGGTAGCTAAAGGTGAGCAGAAAGTAGAGCTGGGCAGTGCTCTCCTCCCCAGGCAGAGGGTTGGTTGGTTTTCTAACAGCCAAACCTACAGTAATTTTTAATTAAAATATTTTTTTAATTACCTGAAATTGTCTTAGCAGCACAGGTGAAGGCATAAGAAGTTGGGCTTTAAGGATGAGGCGCTTTTTTTACTGCTCAGGGACATGGTTTAGTCAGGGATGTGTCAGTGTTGTTGGGTTAATGATCGGACTCTGTGATCTTGAAGGTCTTTTCCAATCTGGGCAATTCTGGGATTCTGTGATGACTTTCACTCTGATTGGTTATGGTTGGACTTGATGATCTGAGAGGTCTTTTCCAACCTTCATGATTCTGTGATGGTGGTGAAGAGGGATGCAGCCATGCCATGTTCCTTGCCTGTGCATTTGCTTCCAGTTATTTTCTTGAAAAAATGATAAAAGCACAAAAAGTTGTCAGTGATCAGAGCTGCCCCGTTGCGGAGCCACGCAACAGGCAGAGCATGGCATGAAGTCCACAAACCACATGCAAAGGAATTGATGACAGATGGAGCAGGGCTATTGCATGAAGTGGCAATGCTGGGTGCGTGCCAGAGCCTGCCAGGCTGGAGCTGGGAGCTGACGGAGGGCTGTGCCTGCTGCGGGTGGGTGGTCAGGCAAACCCAGGGACACTGGTTACTCAAGCGAGGGCTTGAACTTCCTCAGAGTTTTGAGGTTTTGTGTCAAACCCCACAACTGATCCCTGCATGGCCCCAGATAGGGATTCAGAGGCTGGAGGAGGCCGATGGTAGCAGTGGTCCTCTGCCATGGGGGATGGATGGGCTCATCCCAGTGGGCACTGGAGCAGGATGCCCTTTGCTCTGGCAGACACATCACAGCCCGGGGTCCTGCGCACACCCCGTAGGTGTGTGGGCTGTCCCGAGAAACAACAGAAACACAGACGTAAGAAATTTTGCATGCTGATCTTTTAAAACTGAGAATAAGGGTGAATTGTTCTTCCTTTCTCACTGATTTTTGTGAGAGCATGAAGAGCTTCCAAAACGCTGAAGCCCTGCTCCCCAGTCCTCCTGGTTTCCCTCTGTTCCAAATGATGTTGCAAGTGAAATTCCACATCTGGGTCCTGCAAACCTCCGTCCGCTCCGCTCCATCACGGGCTGACGTAAATCAGAGCCCTGGTCTTAGTTCTTTTGATTAAATTCACTCCTGATATTTGCTAGATTATTGGCACTAACATAATTCTGTTGGAACAGAGACCGTGCAGGATTTTACAGCCTGGCTGGAAAACAGCGCTGCGCTTCAGGGAAAGGATTTACACACATTTGATGAAAAGATGACAAATGATATGTGGTGTGAGGGCACTTGTGCTGAGGCTGCCAGTATAAACCCCTTGTGGAGGGGCAGGATTTGGCACCGGGAGAGGTCCCATTCATTTGGAATCAGTGTTTTGGTAAAAAATAGGGTCACCTGCCTCCCCTGGGCTGGTGCAGCCCCATGGCAGATTTTTCTCTCTGTGCTGGAGGATTATTTAATGGCTTGTGCCAAAAAAAAAAAAGCACCCCCAGCCTACCTGCCTGTCCTGGCTTGGACCCACGAGGGCTCAAGATTTTGACATTTGCTTTTTGGAGCCAGTTTGGGCTCAGGCAGAGAGAGGGTGAGTGCCATCCCCATGGGCTCAGCCTCGGTCCTTGATTTCCTGGGTGCAGATGCAGGTGTTCCCACCCAGTGTGGGGGTCACTAACGCAGCTGAACCCCCCTGGCTCCTTGTGCTGCCTGGAGAGGATAGTAGAGCCCTTGGTGACAAGGACAGAGGGACAGGTCCCCTGCCTCTCTCCACCGACTATAGAGGGAGCTGCGTGACCAGCTTAGAGCAGAGAGCTCATTTCCACAAGGCTGGAACCAGGGGAGGTGAAACCCCTTCTGCTGCCTGCAGCCCCACTGAGAAGTTGGGGTGCAGGAGGCAGCCAGGGTAAAACACACATAAGATGGAAGAGGCTGAGGATGGGCTCTCTGCCACCAGCCTACTGGTGTCCCACCACTAGTGTCCCACAGTCCATGTCCCAGTGTAGGACAGGAAGATCAGCCTGTCCATGGTGCACCTCTGCAGGTTTCAGTTGTGGTCAGCATCCCTCCAGCCTCAGAGATGTCCCCTGCCACCACGGTCTCCAATCCACAGCTCGGTGTGGGGTAGGCAAGCTCACAGCTAACACATCCCAAAGCCATGAGGATGGCCTGGCTGAAACCCCTAAACCAGAGCTCCCTGGGGCAGCAGGGCCACCAGTGGTGGCTCAAAGCAGGACCACCAGTGGTGGCTCCTGGCAGGGCTCCCTTCCTTGTCTGCAGCAAGTACCAGCTCTCATAGGCTCCCTCCCATCACTGCAAGGGACCCCATCACTGCTGGGCATCAGGGCAGGAGATCTGCCCTTGGTGTCCACCTTAGGAGGCCCATCTCTAGTCCGGTTTACTTGTGGTTTCACAGGGTGAAGCTCAAGGCAACACTTTCTACGAATTTCCCCCAGGAGTTGTCTTTAATTATCAAGCTTCCTTCCCTTCCTTTTTTCTTTTTCTATCTCGTTGAAGACCAGCTGGAGCTACTGTTTAGATGAGAGATGAGCCAACTTATACTGCTGGCTGGTCTTGGATCAAGTTCTTGTATCAAGGCTTGGTCATCTCTGAGAGATCATATCACTGGAGAAAGTCCAAACTTTCAAGGCATTGATCTGCCAAACACAGACTTTTTTCTCCATAGGGCATGCTCTGCCACTGCTGCGAGAACAATTTTCTAGCTGTATTTCTATACCGCATTTGTTAGTGGCTCTTTGTCTGTCACCCCCTTCCCCAAGGCCCCCTAATTCTTTATATCGATATTATTCCAAGTGCTGAGCACTGATTTATGGTTTCTGCATCTAAAACTTGTCATCAGCAACCCCCAGGCACACACAAACCAGTCAGAGAAAGTTTACAGAAATGCAGCTTTAAGCTGTCCCACACACGGGTCACTGTGTGGAAGTGTCCTGGGGCAGAGCAGGAGGCTTGAGTGCCACTGCCATCAAGTGCCACAACTTCCATGGCACCTCCAAGGCCCAGGGCAGAGCCGCACCATTCACCCGCTTGGGCTGGAAGGGTCCCAAAGCAAAGAAGGGACAGAAGCTCTTAAACTGTTTTGAGTTTGTAGTGTGAAAACGTGGAAAAGGAGTGATTGTTTTTTTTTTTTAATGAAGACTGGAGCTCAACACAACATGTCTACTTTGCCATGCCAGCTTTTAAACATCCGTGATTTTAATGACACGTGAGCAGCCATGTCAAATGAAACAGCTGCTTCTGTGTGAGCTGGAGCAGGAAGAGTTTGCTGCATCACAGCAGCAGAATATTCTCGTGGCAAACGCAGCGACTCGGACACTTTCTAATTGTTTCGAGCCAGATGGGGCTCAGTGTGCCAGCCTTCATCCTGCTCTCCCTTCCACATGTGCCTTCCAGTTCCAAGGACTTCCTAGTTGAGTCTGATCTATGTGAGCCGTGTGCAACCCTTTCCCCCAGCCCAGAGCAGCTTCACCACCTCCATACCGAGCACAGGGATGGTGCCACGCAATGGGACACACATTTAGGGACCACAAACACCATGTTCCACTTTCATGTTTGTAGCCACTGGTGATCTGGAGCGATTGTACTCCTGGCTCCTCTGCATATCTGCCCCTGAAGGTGCTCTGGTACTGGTGTTGGTACTCCGTTTCAGTGCACATTAACTGGGACATGGGTAAAACCCTGATGTCTGCTCTTCGCAGAAATTCATCAGTTACTCTCTCCTCTCTCTGACTTACCATCAGGGTCACCTCCCAGCATACAACAGCATTTAGACAGGTGTTTGCTTTCAGTGAAATACATTTTAGTCAGTTTGGGATTGAAACCTGGGTGCTTGGAGTGAGCACAGAGGACTGGTAGGTGACCGTCCCTGGGGACTGGCAGAGCACCAAGGGGCATCACCATGGGTGAGGAGGCTCTGCCATCCGTATCTTCCCAGATGAAGTGCACATGATGGGGGTCTCTGATCTGCCACAGTCTCCAGACGTTGGCTTAGAAGGTCATTAACAAAAAAAACAAAAAAAACAAAAAAAAAAAAAAAAAAAGGGGAGAGGGAGAGGGAAAAAGAAGAATAAGAGAAAGGTTGGTTTGTGCCTGATGGTAAGATCAGAGCAAAATCACCTCTGTGCCAAAAATTTCCTTAAGCTGCAGCTGTCTTCAGGCTCCAGGGAAATCACTGATTTTCCATCCTGCTCCCACCCAGGTGTGTTTTGCTGCACGATTCGACTCCCTGCAAGCCTGGACTCTCCTGCCAGGCTGGGCAGAGGCTGTGCACCCCAGCCCCATGGCAGTGCCGAGGGAGGGGGGCTGCTGCTTATCCTGGGCCCTCCATTCTCCTCTAAAAAGCCACACTGACACTTCCAGAGCCCTTTTCAGCAAAGCTCCTCTCTCTTCTAGGAGCGTTTTTTGGACTTTCCCCAATTGGTAGAGACTAACTTGCGTTTAAAGACAAATTTAAAACAGATCCAGTTTAGGGAAGGGGAGGTGTGGAAGGAGCTTTTGACATATTGTCAAATGGGCTGGGAAGACAACGGGACAGAAACAAGACAACACTTCGCCAGGCAGGGACCTGACATGGAGCACAAACCCTGGAGCATGGCTCTGATGTGTCCTCTTGGTGTCCCCAGCACCCGCTCCCATGGGAGATGTGCCAGGGACCCCAGTGATGCCCCATGTGCCGTGTTCCTGTGGATCTCCCACAAAAATCACCCACCACTTGCTTCTTCCGCCCAAATGAGTAAAACCAGGACATAAAGCACCATCTCCTGGGAGAAGGACACCAAGTGAGCTGGTTTAGAGATGCATCTGTGCTGGAACGGGAGACCTTCATCACTTTTAGCTTCATCACAGCCCCACAAAAGGATGAGCTGAAAAAGCACACAAAGAGCCCTGGAAAGGGTAAAAGCTGTGGCAGAAACTGCCAGCGCTGTATGGGGCTTGCAGAGGTCAGGGCGAGATGCTCTGCTGACTCCAGGAGCCAAGGCGTGCGATGGAGGAGGCTCAGTCAGACACCCTCTGAAGGACCTTGAGCCTAGAAACCTTTCCCCCAGCACCTTCAGAGGGCAGATGTATCTCACAGCTAAGTCCCAGATCCATGTTAGACGTTTGGATGATCTAGCTTATTAGGAAAGTTTAGACAGTGTTGATTCCCTGGCAGAAGCTTTGCATTTCTGGAAAAGCTCATCCTTGCAACGATGGTGCTTGAGAGGAGTTTTATTGGTTAAATTTGGGGCCAACCACCTTCAAAACTGTGGTTTGGTTTTTCAGCAGAAGTACGTCCATAGGCAATACCGAAGGGCAGGTCTGGACTGTGGTTTTTCAGAAGTGTCAGGGTGCAACACAATAGAGGGGAATTTGCACCCTATTAAAAAAACATGAACAGACTAAAACCCAGTTCTCCGTCACAAGTCTCAGACTAAGAACAGAAGTTGCTAAATTCATTTGTTTAGACAGACCTTTGCATATCTCCAAGACAGAGGAAAGAAAAGGAATAATTTGCCTTCTTCATAAATATTTTCAAACTGTTGAGATAATTTCCTGTTTTAGATCAGTTCTCAAGAGTGGAAAATCTCTCTCAGGTTCTGAACATTAAAACCAAGTTCAGTCTCGCTCACCTGCATGCCCTGTTCTGATTTTAGGCATACTAAAACAAAAAGGCTTTTTTCTTGTAGAAAAAGATCTGTTTTCCAGTAAACATACACTTTTCAGAGCATCACAGATCAGTGGCCTGGATTGGTGCCCCAGGAGCTCTCATTGCAATTTTTTTATGGGCACTTGGGGTGTCAGGGGGACTGCCCCCACTGTGGATGCTTTAGTGTCTGATAAGGGCTGTGCTCCCTCTGCTGAGCTTTTTCTAAGGTTTCTATCTCATCTACCCAACTGCCTCATTTTGTGAAGCTTGTGGCAACCTCATTATCTCTGAAACTTTTGCTCTGCTGCCAGATTTGATTGAAATATTATTAGTGGGAGAATACGCTTGTAGGAACCTCATTTCCTCAGGAGCCAGGCTAAAAACACATCAGGAGGAGAAAATGTTTGGCTTTTTATTTTTTTTCCTCAATAAAAGTATTTTCCAACCCACAGTTTCTCATACAGTGTCTCCCATGAGATCCTTATGTTGCTTTAGAGCCATGAGGACACTGTGCTCAGGGTCTGTGCTCCACTCAGCTGCTCTCTGCCTGGCCAGAGTTGCTCCAGGGGGTCTTTGACCAGACTTGACATTTTTCGATGGAAAAATAAGAGATTACATCCTCCATGACAAAATCCAAGTCCTGGCAGCAAAGTGGGGAGAAGGAAGCCCAGTGCTTCATCCCTTGGTGTCTCAACATCCCCACCACTATCCTTGGTGGCTTCTCTGGCACTCCTGCAATCACCCAAAAAGTGGAGCTCCGAGACGACAGGGGAATTTTTAACAATTTTTTTTAACAAGAGGATTTTTGAGCATTTTGGAAAGTGCTGCCATAATTGTCTTATTGTTTGTATCACTAATGCCTGCCCATAGTGCGCCTGCCCAAAAAGTGGATTTATTACTGTGGTTCAAAGCTCCCTCCGGATTAGCAGCGACTCTTGCTCAGTGGAGGCATTGTGGGCCCCGTCTGTTACTTGTTACAGAGAAGACAAAGACAAGGTCTAATCTGTGAAATTTGGCCCAAACTGCAGGGCGCCAAAATCCTTGGCTTCCCTAAGTGCCAGTTCAGGAGGAAGAAATGGGAGAGCCCTGAGAAGTGAAGCAAGAGGAGGGACACTGTGAAACACCAAGAGATTGTTTGGCTTTGCCTGATAAAAGGGGGAATTCATTTTCTGCTGGCAAGAAACTTTTAAATCTCCAAGAGAATGTACTAAGGGACATTGTGCATGAACATGATCCTTTGGAGAACTAAATCCAGTCCACAATATCACAGACAAGCTGATGATCTCACTGCAAAGCAGTTAACAGTTAATATTTAAAGCCATTATTAGTATTCAGAGTTAACACAGAGATATTTCAACCTCTGCTTTTGGTTAGAAAACTAGCTGGGGCCAGATGGTGTGAGTACACATTAATTACCTCAGTTTCTCTTCCTCGTGACATAAACCTGTGGGATTTGCAGGTTGTGCCTCCCATGGTGTTGATGCTCTTCCATTAAAAATGGTCTTGCCCATCCCCACAGGATCCTGTCCCCAGAGCCAACATAAGCCTCTCTGTGCTGCTCAGGTGTACAGACATCAGATCACAACTCTCCTTGCCCACAGGCAAATAACTGGGGTGGGTCTCCAAAGGAAGAAGCACTGAAGTTTTGAATTGTTTCTCCAAAGACCGCAGCCAAAGCAAACCTGCTAAAAAAAGCCTGCCCAGGTCAGGTCTTTGGGACAGCTTCAAGGCTGGGGTCACCTTTGAGATGGATTACAGCTATGAGGGGACACCTGGACTGACCCCAGGAGTTTCCCACACCATATGTTCGCCAGCCAGATGTGTTTACTGGAACCAGGATTTAAAGTACCTGAGTTACCAAAGACAATGGATCAGGAAAAAAATAACTACAACTACAAAAAAGTTTGCTTAGGTAATAACATGTGAACCATACCTCTAAATACTAAACCATAAGACCAAGTGAAATGTGTTTACTGCATCAGGATGACGCGGGCTGTGTAATTGAAGAACCAGGCAAATTTAAGTTGAGTTGTTTTGACATTTTGCTGTTCAAAATATTGTCAGAATCAAAGCTTTGTCCACACACAAAGCTTGATTTTGGTGCATTTCTTTCCAGTAAAAAACTTCTGTAGCTACATTTTTCACTCTAACTGGTACCTTTGGAGGAAAGAGGAAAGCAACCAAAGAGAGGCAATTTTGGCCATGATTCTGGAAAAGCATTTAAAAGCGTGGTTAAATATAAATGTGTACCTGAGGCTCATTGGCTATGCGGGACTTAAATTCATACTTAAAACTGAGCATGGTTTCCTGAAGAAGGTTCTTTCTCCACACAGAAACCCTCATCAATTACTATTGCAAATTAAGGTGGTTTTTTCCAGCTTAATGCGTTGCTGTTCTACTGCTGAGTGCACAGCATAAGGTAAAGCAGTCACGCTTTGGGCTTTTAAATCTGGAAGCCCTGAAATTTGTGTTATCACTGCAGATAGAGTGTGACAAAAGGAGATCTGGACACCCCGTGAAATCAAACCTTTTTTTAGTTGTTCTGTCAAAAGACTTTTTCATCATTCTGAAAACCTCCCAAGGAAGCAGCTTCCCTGTTTCTAATTCTCAAAAAAATTGGAGAATTTTTTGAGAATTCTAATTCTCCAAAAATGCAGGTCCTTTCAGGAACCTTCTCAAAAAACATCACACTTGAAGAGATCTAAACCTGGCGATGTATCCCTCTGTTTACCTTCTAACACACATGTGTGTGGCAGGATTAGCAGCTGGCAATGCCTCCACCAAAATTCAGGGGTGGAAAAATGTTTGCATTTTTGTCATGCTATTTGACAACGTTTGGTGGGCCAGAGACATTCCAGCAAGTTCAACCACTTTTCCAGGGCATTTTGCATCCTTTCATGCATGGTCCTAAGATTTGCCTTCAGGTGTTTTTCAGTCCCAAACCAGCCAAATCTCAGCTGAAGCACAGAAATGTACTGTTGCCTATGCTTGAGCGGACGATGGTCTCAGCAGATTCATGCATATAATAGTGGCTTGTCTTGGAAGCTTCAGACAGAGAGATAAAACTCTTCGACAGACAGTTTTGCAATAGCATAGCCCCAGGGGAAATCTCTTCCTAGCTGCAGGCAGTTAGTAGCTGGCTTGGAGTGCTGATATCCGTCTATATATTAATCCCAGCTAATGTAACTACAGATGTTCTCATTCATAGACCTATCTAATCCTGTTGGGCCTTTGCCATGGTGTCTCGTAGCATGAGTTCTATGAGTTAATTACGTGCAGTGCAAAGAAGCATTTCCTTTTATCACTGAAAAAGGTTGCCTTTTAAATGCATTGAATGTCCCTTTGTTCCTGTATTTTAAGGACCAGTGAAGAGGAGCACCTGTCTGACCTTCTCGGCGCTGTGCATTACTTGGCATCCCTCCATCATCTCTTGGCAAGGCATTTCCAATCTTTTCCGTTGCCCTCAGATGGGTGCCTCTCCATGCTTTTCACTCCAGTTTCCCAGCTGAGGACATGCTATTGATTTCTATGGTGTCATGAGATTACATTCAGTGTTACTCTCTACCCCTTTCATTATACAACCTGCTATCTACTTGCTCTCTGAGCTCCGTTGCAATCAGCCAGATGTTTCATTGACTCTTAGATCTTTTCCTGGAGTGGTTGCAGTTAATTGGGACCTTTCAGCATGTATGAGCCATCCTGTTCCCTCTTCCCAATTACACATCCTTCCACACACTGGGTTTTTTCTGCTGTCCCCTCACCCATTTGGCCAGTGTAGGTAGGTGCTGCAGAAGACCTACATGGTCTTCTCACATCTTGGCTAGCCAAGCTGAAGGTGGCCACCTAGAAATGCTGTTAGCTCCCTGCTTTCCAGGTCATGGCTACTATAGAAGAAAAATCAGCTTTTGTGGGCAGAGGCACCCCCATTGCTACCCTCATTCCCCATTAAAACCTGACCATGTGCTTCTGCTCCTTGTTTTCTCCTTCACAGCCAGGTTTTTAAGCAGGAACTTATTTTTTTCACTAGTAATTCCTGGTCATCTCTGCCACAGACACTCATCAAATATTTTTCTTAAAGATTTTCTGAAAGAACTAAATCGTGACGAATATTTTTCTTCCCCTTGGCTCTGCTATCTGACAGACCAAAGACAGACCAATTTCTTGCACCAGCATCATTCCTGTTTGCTCCTCTCACATCTCACCCACTGCACCATTGCATCCTCCTCTATGGAGTGATCTTTTTAAGCAAGACATTGAGGATCCAGAAGATAAAGCAGCTGTTATCTCTCTTATTATCTCTAAAAACATCCCAGGTACCGGTACCCTCCTTTCCTGATCAGTGATGTTTTCTCTGATGCCTTATGGTCTCTGCTCTGCTCAGTGCAGAGGACTGCTGATATTCTGCATCATGATGGGTGATGGGCAAACACTTGTACCCAGAGAAGTCCAGGCATGACTGACCACGTGTTTTGTGAACCAAAAGGTTCCTGACAGAAAGGCAGTGAGGATGCCGAAGGAGTGTTTGCATCAATCACTCCCCCTTTGCCATTCTAGCACAGTCTTTCTTCAGTTTGGGGTACAACCCAGAGGAATTTGAACTGTACTAGAAAAATCAGCATTAACCACCAGCAGCCCAGCTACTCCATGGCTGAGGAAGGAGAAGAGCCTGTAATTGCTGGCTGCAAGTGTTCGCACTGACCAGGGAACTGCAAATTGCCTTTAATTGCTCCTAATTACTGGCACTGGTTCAGTTCCTTCGGGACAGGGATGGCAAATGTACATCTGCAGACACTTCTTAGACCACCTCCTGCCTCCCTCACCAGGAGGGGTGAGTTGCTGTTGATTCAGAGAGTTTTCTGGAAGATAGAAAAGTAAAAATGGGATCAGGCGCTCGAGGAGCTGGAGCGCTGCTGCTCAAGGCAGTTGTCCCTGACACGCGGGGTCCTGTGCTGCCACAAAGAGTTGGGGACCAGTGGCAGAAAGCACATCCCTACACCCGGAGAGGATTTACCCCACGGCGTGTTGGAGGGAGTGCCAAAGGTTTCTCCTCGTGAGGTCCTGGACCAAGGGCTGGTGATTCCTGGCTCCTCCGCCGCTTCTCTACTCTGTAACCTTGGGCACATCACGCCTGCCCATGGGGACACAGCTCACACTTGTGCTGAAGAGCCCTCACCGCAGCCTGGCTTGGGGAGAGAGGAGACAACCTCAGACAGATACGGCTGTAAAAATAACCACGGCAGCTTTGGACGAGCTGTGCCGAGGCATTACCTCATGAGGGAAGGAAGAAGCAGCATTACTATTTATTTATGTGGTGTCCAAAAGAGCGCTCTGTGCTCTGCAGCCCGTCCTCCAAGAGCCCGATTCTGTAAATCTTACTCATCAAGAAGGCTTTTTTTCCCTATTTTCCCTCTTTTTTTCCCCTCTCTCATCCAAGTGATCCCACTGAAATCAGTGCAATCCGTTCGCATGGGGGAGGATTACTCACGGGATGGGGGTTTGCAGGCGATGCCTGAAACCAGCACCACACAGCCCAGAGGGGACCTGAAACATGAGGCGTGTTCCTTCCCATCCTCCTGCCCTTTGCCTCTTCTTGTGTAACCCTTCCCTGATTTGCTTATTTTTGTATTAACTCCTGCCTCTCTGCTCTTCTCTAACTCTTTTCTGTCCTGTTCCTTCTTCAGGCTCTTGCTTAATGTATTTTTATTTCCTCTCCCCCAGCAATACTGAAGCCATCCCTTGGGGCTGCAGCATACAGGTTTTCCCACCTAAACATCACTCTGCTCTCTGCACTCATCACCAGACACACTGATTTAATGTTAAAACTTTTCCCATCAAAACTGGGTTTAATAGAAAAGCAAGTTTTCTGCTATGGGCAGATTTGCAAGTGGCTGGCTCCCAGAGGCAGCTCAAGGCAGGGGGGGAGAGTAGAACTTTTAATCAAAAACCCCAAATCAGAAGTGTTGGGAAAGGAGGAGAAAAGAAGCAAAAGCTTTGTTGTTTGGGGTTTTTTTACCCACTGATGTGAAAAATCGTCAGGTTTTGGCAAGGCTCAGTCTCTTCCCATCCAGCACTGGTGGAGCTGGGTGGTAGTGGCAGTTCGTTTGTGCTTTAGGGTGGGCTGTGTGGGAACAGGATCCCCTGAGAAAGGGACAGGATCCGCCGAGAAGGGGACATCCCAGTGCTGGGGGGCTTCAGGCGCCATCCATATCCTGCTGGGAGGGGGACCAGCCTGGGGGCTGCTGGTGCAGGGAGCAGGAGCAGGATGGTGCTGGGGCAGGTTGGAGGGAAGCTCTGGCCAAATACCAAAACTTGGAAACCCCAGATAAATGAATGTGGGATGTGATCTGCTGTTCCCAAATGAGGCAGGTATAGCGAGTCTTAGAGCCAGGTGGGTGCAAGACAAACCAAGAAGCATTGTGGGGTCCAGCACAAACCCTCATGGGAGTGATTTGGGGGATTTGGGGCTGTTTGGACGTGAAGCCCGAGGAGACGCTCACACTGCTCCTGACCCACAGACCAGCCCCCTCCAGGTTTTGGGCAGCTCTTCCCCCAGACCCTCTTTCTGGCAGGCAGCTCCCCTGCGGGGCAGAAGGAGAGTGGGATCAGTGCTCTCCAGGGAGGGTTTGGGCTGGCTCCTTCCCGAGGACACTGCTCAGGACAAGGAAAGCTTTCCTGCCAATCCCTGCCACCGCTCAGCAGGGGCAGACCACAGTCTGGCACGGCGCTTGCAGCTCTTAGAAATCAGAGCTGTTAACAAATGTGCAAATGTGTAATCCTCTGGAGCAGTGATGATAACAAGTCCCAATGTTGGAGTGGGTTTTTTTGGCCTTTCTATATTTTTTTTTTTTAACAGCTGCACCGGTAAGTCCCACTGTGGGAAATGAGATGGTGAATGATTTCAAGTACGGTATTTACATCCCCTGCCAAACTCTTCACATCTGCCCAGCTCTGCTGTCAAGCCTCCATCCATCTGGCCAGGAACAGCAGGTCCTCCAGCCTGCCTGCATCCCACAAGGGCATTTCCTTCCTGTGCCCACAGTGCCAGCTGCCAGGGATGCTGCTCAGCAGGGAACGGCTCGAGCGAAAGCACTGAAAGACAAGTGTTGGGTTGGTTTTTTTGTAGTGCACGTGAAATGAATTCCTAACATCTCTGAAAGCACTTGCTTCCTGCCTGAGATCTTGTGTGCTGAACGGGTGATGAAATCCTCCTTGATTTAGTACCTCTTCCTTACAGCCCAGCCACTGCTCCAGGGAGTCCAAGGGAGTTTGAAGCCAGCTGGGGTTGGGACAGTGGGTGCTGTGGCTCTGAGTCCTCCAGCCATGCCACCTTGCCTTCTCCTCTCCTCTTCAAGTCCTGCAAACTCTTGGTCACAGCACCCATGGGATGAGGCAGTTGCAATGTCCATGGTATCCTTGAGTGGGGACACCCCATGGTGCCTCCCCGGATCTGTAGAGCACTCATTGCCCTGGGCAGGTCATCCTGGCTGCAGTTCCATCCCCGCAGCAGCACCAGCTGTGGCTGGGACACCGCTCTCCTGTGCTGTCCCCTGCGCACCCAAGCGACGGCCGTGTGCAACCCCTCTGCCAAATGCTCCCTCTCTTTCAGGTCAGTGTGGTCGCTGGCTGGACAGGAGGTCCAAGTTTGCCGGAGGTCCAGCACCAGCGGTGGATAAGGTGGATCCACGCCACGAGAGCT
>NW_010288050.1:28316-29560 GCF_000700745.2 Antrostomus carolinensis
CTGCTCTCCTCTCCCCCTGACCCTCTTGTTGTGTGTTCCCCCCACAGAGTGCGATTGCCATCCCGTGGGCGCCGCCGGCCAAACCTGTAACCAAACCACAGGCCAGTGTCCCTGTAAGGATGGTGTCACCGGCATCACGTGCAATCGATGCGCCAAAGGCTACCAGCAAAGCCGCTCTCCCATTGCCCCCTGCATAAGTAGGTGGATCGCTCTTTCCATGTCTGTAGATTAGAGATATTAACCTTGAGAAACCTGCAGGAGCCACTTCCAAGGCTGGGTGGCTACTAACACCACTGCCTATGTGCCAACAGGCAGCGCTCAGGGAACGGAGCTGCCTGGGCACCCCTGCCAGCCACACTGCCCGCAGCAGGGCATATTGTCCAAAATTCACCCCTAGCTTCCCAGCAGCTCATCTGCCTTGTTGAGTGGGTTGTGTGAGTGCATCTACAGCCCAGTTTGCTGGTAATTTGATTGTGCTTCATAGAGCAAAAGTGCCCCAAGAGCATATTTGCTTTGGGGTAATACATCAGGTGTGGATGTTAAGGCAGATCACTACAAACAGGTTTGTCTCTCCAAAATCAGGCTGTGCTGCACTGGCACAGAGCTCAAATCAGAGGAGCTGCTGGTTTGATGGAGTTGCCATCACAGTAAAGCAGCTGATACCAGCTGGATTGCTAAAGGGGATCTTGCACTCACACAAACCACACAGAGACATGGGCTGTTTTACCATTTGCTTCCTTGAGTTTGCTTTTTGGTTTACCTTCCCAAAGCTGCTCTCATCCTCTGCTCCTAAAACAACAGCAGCATGCACCAGGTACAGCTCCCCAAGTCTCTCTGTTGCAGCATTTGCTCTGCAAACATCCACATCCCCACTCAGTCCCCACCGAGCACTCGCTGCCTGGGCAAGGTGTGCTCCAGCCCGTTGCTTCTCTCTGCTGCCTCTTGGTTTTATTGTTGTTGGATCGTTCAGTAGCTCATGCACCTTGCAAGAGACATCTCCACGTGCCCTAACAAAACGAAGCATCAAAATTATGGTGCCTGGGATGGGCTGGGAAGGAGGGGCTGCTCCCCTCAAGGTTGGCTGCTAAAAGGGGAAAAAAGGCCCAATGGGAACAGAAAAGTGAAGGTTGAAACAATCAAATCTTTGTTGTGAACCCACACTGCCCTTCACAGCGTCTGCCTCTCAGGTTGGCCATTGCCAAGTTATGGTGCAGATAGATACCCTTTCTTCACCTTCTCCTGCT
>NW_010288050.1:29585-41076 GCF_000700745.2 Antrostomus carolinensis
GTCACTTGAGATTCATTATTCCCCATGTCACAATGGGACAGCCAGAGCTCAAACCAGATGCTTCTTTCCCCAAGATGCTACAGTCATGGCTCCGGTATGACATGGCTTTGCAGCAAGTGTGCGCAAAGGTTTATCTTTAATCATTCCCCAGGGCCATGGTAAATCAGAGGGTAAATTGTTCCTTGCATCACCTCCCTTGGGATTCATTGCACTCAATAAAGACAGACACAGAATTTCAACACAATCCAGCCAGGCATTTGGAGCTGGGCTGTGCTCACCCCAGCTGACCAACCGGCGTGCTCAAGGCTGCCCGCTGGCATGAGCCTGGCAGGGCTGCCCTGCCCTGGCCCAGCAACCCAGCCACCATCCCGGCACTTGTGAGAACCCTGTACTTGTGCATCATGGCAGAACATCCTTTCCAAGGGCTCCAAAATTTTAGTCAAAATATTTTTCAAGCAATGCTCTGTTCTGGCTACCAAGCTGCCATGGAGCTGTTGGGAGTTTGATCTGCACGTACGATACTAAAGTAATTAAAATGAGGATATGAGCAACTCACAATTCTCTCATCCTAAAAAAACCCAAACCAGCACATTTTCATCCTTGAAAAGTGTCAGTCAGCATATCCTACATAGTGGGGGGATGCACTTCACACATATTCCATACATGTGTAGTGGAGGGCACTTGCTCTCCATCCCTACCCACACTGCTTCCACCCGGCACTGGGAGGGCACAGTACACTGCACCTAGCCAGGGTCTGTCACATTGTCTGCGGGAGCACAGTTACTCTCTGATTTACCGTTACTCTCTGATTTACCATTAAAAACCACCTCATGGGGGATAAACAGGACACCAGTGGGGTCTGTCTGCACGGCAGCCCACGCAGGCTTGGGCACCCAGCCAGCCACCAGCTTTGGGACTGCTGTCCTGGCTGCTCATGTGCTGCCTGATTATGCACCATGTGCTTCATATGGGCTTGTGCCTGTGTTTAATTGCATGAAGGTGAAGGACTCAAAAAGTCATCTAATGCTGATTGGGCTGCACCCCTATGAGCTGCCATCACTGCAATGCAGACAGACCCAAGCAAACCCTGCCTCTGCAGCTGGGCAGGTCCCCAAGAGCAAAAGCAGAAGAAGGCAGACACCAAACCCCAGCTGGTGCCTAAATTCCCCTTTCAAAACAGACTGGTAGGGTGTTCCCCTGCCAGGATTCTCAGGGATGCACAGAACTTGCAGCTCTGTGCCCCAAATGCCCAAAAGATGTTGGTCATGCGAGCTGCATGTGTGCACTGGGGAAAAGAGATCGTCTTGCCAAAGTTGGGACCATATAATGCAACCCATCTGCAGTCCGTCCTATTTAACATCAACAAACATGGTCAGACTTGGGCATGAAGATCCAGAACGTCATGTGGTTTCAGCTATGGAAAGCCGTCCCCAAATCAAAACCAGGGACCATTGCATTGGTACCAGATATCTGTGGGTTTCCTTCCAATGTGTGAGATAACGCTTGCATCCCAATAGACACAATACATCCCTGCATCCTATCTCACATGGGAGGAGTGGTAGCACTGCCTCTGACAAGGATGGAAACAGCAGCTGGAAGGGACAACCTGGGGACAGGGAGAGGCAGCAACACTCCCATTGCCTGCTGGGGCTGGGAACGGCACCACCCTGCCTGGGTGTGCACCCTCTGAGCCCCCGCGAGAGCATCCCTCAGCCTGGGGCACACACGGGGAGCTGGCGACTCAGCAGGCTGTGGCCGGGCACCACAGCAGTTGCTGCCCATGGCACCATATCAGTTACCTGGCTGACTGTATCTCCTTTTATTTTTAGCCACAAGCCAAAATTTTTGGTTTAAGAAACCCTTTTCCACACCCTCTTGGGAAACCCAGTTCCCTGGAGGGTATGGTCCTGGTGGGCTGTTTCCTGAGGCTCTTGCAAGGCTCCTTACTGGAGGACATGGTTGGGAAACTCCCCTTGGGAAGGACAATCACGGTGTGTGTTGGGGCCAGGCTCTTTGGGATATGGAATAATGTCTCTTCCTTTTATCTCCTCTCCTTTCCTGCCTGCTTCTCGCTCTCCTGCACAGAGATCCCTGCTGCTCCCCCCACCACCGCTGCCAGCAGCACAGAAGAACCTGCAGGTACGTTATCTCTTCTTTTAAAGCATCTTGATGGTAAATGTCTTTTAAGCAATTATCTGCCTGACATGAAATTGCATTCAAGTAATATATAAATTCTGTTGTTTGTACTGGGACAAGTGGTTTTCTTTTATGCCCAAAATGTTTGAGTGTTTGAAACAAGTGTGCAGCATCCTGAGGGATGGGTGTTTCCAGGAGCATGTGGGAGTGGAGGGAAGATGCAGAAGGATTTTCTCAGAGGTGCCTAAATCTACAGGCACACAGGAGTTACCCAAAGTGGGACCAGTGCTTGATGGAAAGGAGGTAAGGACTCAGGATCACTATTGGTTGATTATTAAAGTTGAGTTGTTACCTACTCAAATAGAAGAGTCCTAAGAGGGTAAGAAAACAGTCCAGATGAGTTTTTCTGGTGGAGGAGGACTAAAGAAGCAAAAATCTCCCAAAAAAGAACAAAAGCCCTAAGTGTTGCTTATTGCTACACATGAGCATTTTTTTTCTTTTTTTTTTTTTTTTTTTTTTGGCCTAGATCTGTGTATTTCTGGTGCTGAGCAATCTTAGGTGCTGATCCGACCCATGTACGTCAGCAGCAATGTGTCTCACGTCCAGCTTTGTGTGTCCTCGGGGTGGGACACGTCTGTGATTAGTGGCCTTTTTGGAGACAGTTGTGCTCAGATGTGTCTCAAGGCCAGTGACTGTAAGAGCTGGTGGAAGTGTCTTAGCTCAAAGCAGGAGGTCCTGCAGCAGCAGGTCCTGCAGTGAAAGGTCCTGCAGTAGTGACTGCAGCCCCGATGGACTTGGATCACTGTGTTAATGGGAGCTGCAGTACAGGGCATTGTCCCGAGAAAGCTCTGGCCCATCACGCTGTGTGTATCCTCCTGTTTTCCCTCCCCTTGTCCTTGTGCTAAACACCACCTGCGCAATGCCAACCCGGGGCTCAACGCGTCTCTTTGGACACCCCATCTCCACCACAACTGCGCCCACACCCGCCATCCTCCCCTCCTGGTTTACACCCCAGAGGGATCGACACCTGTCCCTGACATGTCACTGAGGGATGTTGCCATCCCCAGCTCCCTCGGGGTCAGACAGGTCTGAGCAGGGATGTGTATGTGGATCTGAGCAGGGATGTGACATGTGGATCTGAGCAGGGATGTGGTATGTGGATCTGAGCAGGGATGGGATATGTGGATCTGAGCAGGGATGGGATATGTGGATCTGGGCAGGGATGTAGTATGTGGATCTGAGCAGGGATGGGATATGTGGATCTGAGCAGGGATGTGATATGCAGGATGGAATCAGGAGCAGGATCTCCCTGGGAAATTGTGACTTATTGAGTCCTGCTGCCTGCAGATTCCCAGGGTATTTGAACAGCACCATGGCTGTGAAGGACATGGGGTGTAAACGCTGTTTACTTTTGTCCCAGCAGTGTAGGAGGGTTTGTAAATTAAGGATTTTGTACTAAAAGTGATGTGTGTCACCCTGAATTGAACCCTGAGCCAAGGCTCACCCTGTGGCAGGGCTTTTCACACGGGCTGTGGGAGCTGCTGGGTGCTCAGGAGCTCTTCCCAGGATGGGAAACCCAGGGAGCAAAGGGACAGGGTCTTCTCCCAGTGTCACAGGAAGGTGAAGCCCAGGGTTTTCTGTAGGACTGATTTAAAGGACAAGTTCTGCTGCCTGTAAACACAGTAGCAGCAGCTCTGTGTTTCAGTGTCTTTCCTTAGGCTTTCCTTAGGTATGAGCAAGAAATATTTTGCAGCCTCGAGTTTGTGCCTATTGCTTTGTGTGTGCTTCTTAAAGTGTCTCCACTGACCTGCAGGGCTGAGAGGAGCACGAAGACACCAAAAACCTGCCCCAGCCAGCATGCTTCCAGCTCAGGGTCTGGTGATCAGCCCTTTTGCTGCTTTGCCTTGTTAATTAGATGCTGACATAAGATGTGAGGTTTGGTGAGTCCATCACAATGGAGTATTGGGCTATTAGGAGTAGAGCCTGTCCTACCTAACCTGAAGCCAAGCAGGGGCAGGTCTTCTGTTCTTCACAACACTGTTTCCTGACAATATCAGCCTCTGTTACCTGCTTCCATCAGGAGAAATCTCCTTCCCCAACTTCTCAGGAGCTTAATTACCTGCCATAGTGCGTCTCACCATCTTCTTTCAGCCACAGAGAGCTGCTCCCCAGAGCTCCTGTTAAACGTCCCATCTTGTCCTGGCTGCAAGAGGACTCAGTGTGGGGATGTCGCCGCCTTGGCCAAGCCCCTGGGACTGGCAGACAGACCTCAAGTCTTCACATGAGCATCGTGAGTGTTAAAGGAGAAGCCGCTGGTGGAGCACTCACACCCCACCCAAGGAGTCACTCACTCACCACCTGAGACCTGAACTGCTGGGGCTGGGGTCCCTTTGCAGTGGGGTCTCCAGGAAGCTGATGAGTGCCCCTCTCAACTCCTCACTCACACACACTCTCACTCTCGGGTGCTTCCTCTTCCTTCAGGCTTGACCCCAGCTTTCCTGTAGCAGAGTCTCAGACATTGAATCTTATTTAAAAAATAATTTGTTTAAATGGTGCAGCCAAAAAACCCAGGTCAAGCCTCTGGAGAGGGACCTGGAACAAAAAAATCTTTGGGCAATTATACCCCTACGTGCACCTGCACCTCATGCACTCTTCACGTGTTCTTCACCCACATCTTTAGTCCAATGATGATTTTTGGTCTAGGGTCTTCTAGCACCTTATTGGTTTCTTTCTTTGTCTCCCAGCAACTGTCCTTATCTTACTGAGTTGCAGCTTCTGCTGATGGCTGCAGACTCCTTATACTCTGGTTTGTGCTTCTTGTGCACCTGCTTGCTGGTGGAACATGGGGATCTGAAAAGCCTTAAGACTTGGGATAAATGCTGCTTAGCAAGAACTAACACGTCAGTGTGTTATCAACATTATTCTCATACTAAACCCAAAACATGGCAATTTACCAGCCACTAGGAAGAAAATGAAGTCCAGCCCAGCTGAAAGCAGATCAGATTGTGGCCTCAGGATTCATCATGCTAATGTTAAATGATGGACTCTGAGCAATTCATTCTGTTTTAAACTTCCTGAGTGAAGCAAAGTGACTAGTACATCTCAAGAGTGAGAGCTGGCAGCTCCTGCAGCCTCTGCAACTCTTTCGTTTGTCCCAGCACCGCAGTTTGGTGCAACACTGCAGGTGCATCCCAGCAGTGCCAGCTGAACGTGCTGGATGTACAAGGTAGAGTGGGATTCCCTCTCCCCATCTTGTTCTGTGGGAGGTAAATTTATGTCTGCAACTCCCTGTTTCACCCCCTGCTATAAAGGAAGCCCAGGTCAGGTTGCAGGGCATGGGGTGCATTTCTGAGTGAGTAAAGGATTGCTTTGCTGCATTGTCATGGTGGGGAGCATCCCTCAGGAGAGCTTTGCATGCAGTTTGCCCTGCTAAGCCCCCTACCAGCCTTGGAGCTGGTGGCAAGAGGTGACACTTGAGCAGCGTTCCTCAGTTTGAACTGGCCACAGGGATCCCTCAATGCCATTTTGCTGCTGTTAGGACCTCATTTATCTGGGCATGTCCCTGGTTCATCAGTCTATAAGGACCTTTTTGAGGACATTCTCTGTTATTCACAGTCTTCTCCATGCCAGCCCCCTTGTCCTCTCACATCTTCCCAGAGTGTGACCACAAGAGGGGTTGAATGCAGGTGAGGGCTTGGAGGAAGCAGCATTTACCCACATCCATCAGGCAACATCCTGGCTGAAAGGAAAGTGCTGCTGATGCCCCAGCCCTGCTGTCCCCATGACTCACGGGTGGGGAGTGGTTGGGGATGACACATCTCCCACCCGTGTGCTCCCTGCGATACCAGCACAGCCAGGGAAACAGCTCCGGTCCGTGAACCCCCTGCACTGTCCTGGGCACGTGCCAACTGGGGCAGCTGCCTTCAGCCATCCCAAATTCCACGTGCCAGCTCGATTGGCCACAGCCCTCACCCTGAGTTGATGTGCTGTGGCAGTGTGACCCATGGCTGCCCTGAGAAGCGTGTCACAGCCAGCACCTCAGCACCAGGCACTGTGTTGGGTGGGCTGGGGCTGGTGCTGGGCTATTTGCCCCTGTGGCCCCTCAGTCAGCCAGTGAGCAGGGCAAAAGCATAGAGCCTGCAGTGACAGGACCCTTGCACAGGACAAGGGGGTGCACAGGTTATTTGAGGCACCAAATGTGGACACTGGTGAAGAGCAGGTCCTTGTGCAGCTGGAGGGCAGAGCCAGGCTCTCCTTGCCACCCGTGCCTAGGGGAGTGCCTATAGGGATGGCTGTGGGGACCAGGGGCATATCAGTCAGGACGTGCCCCTCACCTTTGACCAAGGCTTTGGGTAGTTGTCTGAAACACCTCCCAGTCTTGCTACAAAGGGCTTGTCTCTCCCCAGTGCTGCTGGCAGGGATGCAGCCTCCAGCCCTGAGCCCCTGCAGATCTGGGCAGCAAACGGTCCCGTTAGGGAAGGAGCAAGTCCTTGTCCTGGGGAGAAGGGTTCTTCAGAGACCTGCCCCAGCCCAACTGGGTTTCCATAAAGCCTGTAACTGAGAACATCTCAGCACGGTTAGGGACCCCCTTTCAGAAAGGGACCCCTCGCTGGAGGCTGGGGGAAGGTTACCCATGGGCTGGGAGTGAGCATCCTGACAGCCTGCGAGCCATGAGGAATGACTCGAAAGCGTGGCTTGGATCCCTGCATCGTGTTGCTGGAGGGCTGGATCTCCCCAGTCCTGCCCAGGGGGTGACCGGGGACCCATCCATCTCTCCAGGAGCCTCTCATGCCACTTCCCTGTGAAAGCCCAGAGGAGGCTGAGCCAAGCTGAGCAATCTGATGCGCCCAGCGTCTGGCCATAATTCTTCTCGCAGTGATTTTTATTGGACTTTTTAAGCACTGTTTTGTCCAGGGAGCTTGAAACCTCCACATTTCACTCCTTCCCCTCAGCGGGAAGTGTCAGATGGTCCTAGGTCTCAGCATCACTCATCTCCCACCACCACCCTGAAGCATCCTGCTGAAAAACATGGTGTTTTCTTGCCAAACCCTTAAATAAGTGTGTCTGTGTGCCAGAGCTCCCATGACATGGGAGAAAAAGGGTTATGAAGATGGAGAAATAAATTAGTGGGACTTTGGGTGCAGCTAGTTCTGGGAGAGATGCTGCTTTATTTATTTTGCTCATAGCTATGCAAGACAGAAAGTGTCTTCTTCACCAAGAGCTGAGTTATGCTCTCCACTGCTCCAAGTCAACAAGGGGTAAATTTCAATAGAGCATGGGCCAAAGCTGGCCTTAGTGCAAGGGGCAGAACAATGTCGACTTTGGCATGGGGGGTCCTGCCTGGCTCTGTTTAGCTCTCAGAGGTCTGAATCAATTTGGGGAAATGGTCCAAAACTGAATTGTTTAGATGAAATGCACTCATGTTCTCCCATGCCAGGAGATTGGAGGATGAGGAGGGAGTGCTTCTCATTTTCATGGCCAGGCAAGGAAAGCTCTTGCTACCACCCAGTCCTTTTCTGGTCCCGTTCAGAGATGCAGAAAGGGCCACAGTGAAAGGGCAAAAAAATAATAATGAGGGGGAAAAGGTTTACAAACCTGCCAGTCAGTCACTGTCTTATCTGAATAGAATCCAGATTGGCTTGGAAATTAAAATCTTAGGTGGATGATTTTAGTTAGTGGGGTTAAATAAAAACAGGTGATTGGATTGATGCAACTTTGCATGGTTTTCCCCTGGAAATTGGCCTCCGCGGTTTCAAAACCAGATCTGGACTTTCCAAAAGTCATTTGGGCTCAAGGTGTTGCCTGGGCCCTTTTGTTCCCAGCTGATGAGGAAGAGGCTGGATGTAAGTGCAGAAAAGGGAAAAAAAAAACCACTCTTAGCAGTCCCTGGGGCTCCCTGAGATATGCAGGTTCCCCAGCACAGAGGTGGATGCGTCCTGTGGTGTGTCAGGATAGTTAATACCTTCTGGAAGCAGCTCAGAGAAGGGAGATGGACAGTCAGGTCTCTGCTCTGGAACAATCTGTAATAGTCTCAAGGAAAAACAAACAAACCAAAAAAACAAACAACCCCCCCCCAAAAAAAAATGTAATCCCATGGGCTGTCTGAGCCTTTCAAGACTGTTCCTGCTTCTCTGTCTCACTTGGAAAAAACAACGCAAAGGTTATGGCTTCAGTCCGGGAAAATAGAAACTTTGGAGGGAATAGTAGAAAACATTCATTTGCAAACAGCCGTTCCGCAGGGGACGAGCTCTCCATCCTCCTCACGTGGCCAGGCAGCCCCCGGGGCCGTCACGGTGCAGAGCCCCTGCACCATGCCACACATCGTCAGGAGCACCTGGGACAAGCCACTGCCCCCATGCCACCCACTCCTTCCCTGTGCACTATGTGTGTACCCGGACGTGTGCCCCATGCAAACCTCCCCCTGAAACCTCCATGGTGCTCCCCAGCCTCTCCATCACCCCATGTCCATGTCCCAGCTTTGGGAACCAACCCAATTTCTTCCCATCCCATCCCATGGCAGAGCTGGGGGCTGTCCTCCCCAAGCTGCAGCTGGCTTCTCACTACTTACAGGCTTGGGCTTTGAGATGAAATTCACAAATTTTAGCCAGAAGCCTCCACCAAGAGCCACTAACTCATCAGAGAGGTCTGTTCCCACTAGCACTCACATCACCCCAGTAAAACCTTACCAGGCACTGTTCAAAGATGAGTTAAATACCTTGCTCCCACCATGGGTATGCGGGCTGTGCTTCAATTTCAGGGCTCAGGCAGCTGGGAGCCACCTCATTTCCAGCCCCCTGGCCAGCCCATACCTGTGCATCCCTGTGAGAAGGTAGTCTTTTTGGCTCCACATCTCCGTTCCCAGGCAAAGGCTGTGGACCACTGTCCCTGCTCGTGGTCACATAAACACTGTGATCATCACTGCAGCAACAGCTTCAAGGGGAAAGTGACACTACGGATGGATTAAATGTACTGTAGCTCCTTTTAACGAGCTGCAGCAGCTGGAAACAAGGAGTCAGCACCATGTCAACTGCCAGTTGTCTCCATCTGTGAAGGATGCAAGACTTGCTTGGAAAATGACAGCGTGGGGATGGAGTGAGGGATGCGCCGCTGGCGCTGCACAGTGCCTCCAGTTGGGACAGGATGTGGGACCAAACCACTGCTCCTTTATCAGAAGAAAACTGAAAAAAATGCACCAAAAAACCCCAACTTATGAGGCACCTTGCAAATCTAGCGTGAAAGGAACTATCGAAAGAAGGAAGAAAGAGTTCAGCTTTTGCCAGCTGATATGTATTGAAAGGGAAAAGCCTGAGGATGTGTCTGATTTCAAACTATATTTGTCTCAAGAACAACAAAGGAAATCACAAAGTCTTAACTCTGTGGATTTGCAAGCAGAGTACTGGCTAGCCTCCTTTGTTCAGATTTGAAGTAGCGGCATGTGTTGGTCATCACCCAGCACTGATATTCAACGGAAAGGAGTGTGTGAGTGCTCACATTAGCACTCGCACATCTGGAGCCCAGGCCTGCTCTGTCTTGGTGAGGCTGCTCCCAGAGCCAGGAAAAGAGAGTGGACAGGGGAGACTTTGCAGTGATGGAGAGAAAAATCACAGCTCTTCGCTCTGAGGAGGTGCTAACAGTGAGGCTGAGCTGTGCGGAGAGCTGGGAGCATCCCACAGGCTGGGAATAAAGGTCTGCACAGCTGCCTGTGGTACAGTCGGGAGGGAAAATTCTCATTTCAATCACCCTGGTGTAAATCTGGGCTCAGTCTGGGAGTCTCCAGCTTTGTACCCATCCAAATGAGTAATTAATTCAGCCCTGCATGGGTATTCTCTCACTTGTCTCAGGCTATAAGCAAGGTGATGGATTGACTGCGTGATTGATTGATTGATCAGCTGCACCATCCAGCTCCCTCTTGAAAAGAGGTTTCTCATGGTGATCTGCAGTGAATGGCTGTGAGCACAATAGGGGTGAGGGGCTTCCAGTGAGGGAACTTCTGGTCACTTCAAAATATTTCAGAAAATCTGTGAAAAAAAAACAAAAAAACAAAAAAAAAACAACCCCAAACCAACCAAACAAAAAAACCCACCGCAAAACTTCTGCTGAAATGCAGATAAGCTTCACGCACAACTGCATCATGTTCTTATAATCCCACTGCCAGGCTTCCTGCGTCTCCACATTCCTCCACCCCTGTATCCTTCCATCCCCATATTCCTCCATTTTTCCATCCCCACATCCCTCCATTCCCGCATTCCTCCATCCCTCCATTCCTGCATCCTTCCATCCCTCCATCCCCACATTCCCAGCTCTGGGATGCTGCCACCTTGGGTACAGTCCTTCTGACAGCAGGGGAACCTGGGTGCCCATAAGCCCTGGGCACCATGGCCAGGCCTTGAGCTTCGGAGCAAGGATTTGAAAAGCCCAACATCACTGTCGAATCCATTTAAAATAATATATATAATGATTTTGAAGTGAAATGAACGGATTCTCTTTCCTTCCTGGGACATTTCCAGTTGCTGCTTCCCCTTGGCAAAGCAAAGCACTTACCCCAGCTCCGGCTCTCCGTTGCGGTGTTCCTCCAGAGTGGAAGGTCTGATTCGCCCTGGCTCTGGTGACATCCCAGCCCCATGTCCTGTGCTGCGCCCGCTCAGCTGGGGAACTGCTATCAGGCAGGAATTTATAGTGTGGCCAATGCTCCCGAAGACAGCTGGTTTCCTATTAATGTATTTACTCATGGGGACTGTGGCTCTGGCAGGGCTGTGTCCCTGGGGCGCTGGGAGCAGCAACCCCAGAGTCTGTCAGCAGTCAGAGGCCAGGGACATGTTTGCAACACTGAAGTGCTGGGTGGGGATGAAGTGCTGTGGGGGGTGACACCCCCTGTCCCCTGCATGTCCTGGGGGTCAGCGCTGGGTCTGCTCCTGCGGGAAGCCCAGGGCAGTGGTGGAGTCCCCATCCCTGGAGGGATTGAAGAGTCGTGTAGACATAGTGCTGAGGGACATGGGTTAGTCGGGGACTGGTCAGTGTTGGGTTCATGATGGGACTCAATGAGCTTAAAGGGCTTTTTCAATCTTGGCAGTTCTGGGATTCTGGGAAGCAGCTGCCAGCTGCTCACAGGAGAGAGGTGAGGAGGGCGCAGAGGCAGGGCTGGATGTTCCATAAATCTCCGTGTCCGTGTGGTGTTTTCCAGAGCTTTAGTGTCTGGCAGAGCTGGCCTGTCCCCACTGTGTCACCGGTGGCCGTATCCTGCCTGCTCACTCCCTTTCTGTCCAGGAAAAATGGGGATGCTCATGAGGCTCTGGCTGCTGTGGGCACCCCACATGTCCTGAAACACCAGGAACTGCTCAGGTCCGTCCCCCCCATC
>NW_010288051.1:0-6580 GCF_000700745.2 Antrostomus carolinensis
CAACCCAAACCATTCTATGATTCTATGTATACGTGGGTTGATTGAGTCCTCTTGTAGCCTCATCTTTGCTAGTCATACAGATTTGGGATCCAGGCTCTTTCAGGTTAAAGCATGTCTTCTCCTTTCACTTCTATTCTGATCTTTCTGTAAACCATTTGTAATTAATTAATATGCTTCATTAACTGGGGTACCAGCATTCCAAAGACTACTTGTACCCCTGCCAAACACTCTCATTTGATTTTCTTCTGAATGTGTGTCCCACTCACATCATTTGTATGTGAAGTAGATTACTTATAACTTTAATTTGCAAAATGAAATGTGTAGTGCTAAATTAAATAACATGTAGAAATTAAGCAATGTTGTGTAAATAGTCAGTATTTATATTACTTCTTTAAAAGGAAAAATGTAACAGTAAAGTCTTTATTTTTTTTTTTCAGATGTGTTGAAGTTTGGTTCAACTCCCATAAGAAATTTTTGTCTAGATGTAATGCTTTGTCTGTCTCAAGAACATCTTACCACTACATTATTATAATGTATAATTCTCTGAGTGGGACTTTCAAAGACCATGGTCTATGTAAAACTGATCTCTGGAAGTGATCCTAGGAAAATGGCTTTATGGAGAATTACTCTTTCCTTTGTTGGCATAATGCAGTTAATGCTGCTAGTCCTATAAATCTAATGCAGTGACATTGCTCTTCATCTTTCATATTTTAGTGCCCTAAGGTTTTTTTTTCAGTTTTACCTTGGGATGATATTTTGCATATGTTAAAAAAAAAAAAGAACTTCTCTTTCTTATTTGTCAGGACAGATGTGAAATTTTATGGCATCTATGGGAGGGAGATGCCACTCATTTAATTGTTGTCTCTGGTGTTAAGTCATATGAAAATAATACGTAAAGAGTCAAATGCTCAGATGATTTAGAACTGCTATGATTGAAATCACTCAAAAAAATCGATCCCATTCAAAATGCAAAATTAAAAAACTAGCCTTTGTGTGTGGATTTGCCATGCAGAAAGATGAAATGTTTAGAGACAGATCCAGCCTGTAAAAATGCATCTGTTGGACACTTTCAGTTGTATTTAAGAGACTTTTAATTACTATACTAAACAACTATTAGCCTGTTTAGTGATACATTAATGTGTTGAGATTGTGAATAGCAGGCAGAAGGATTGAATGTGCAAGTCCTTCAGCAAGGAGATGTCGTTCTGCTGGTGGTAGTGATGACATCTCCTCTCCCATCTGTCCTGGAGGGATAACAACCCCTGGTGAAGTGCTGACTACCCTACGCTCACCTCACAGTTCACCTGCACCCTCGCAGACAGGTAGTGCTTGCAGATGGTCAAAGGAAGCATCTAGAACTCACCATGAAGAGGCTGCAGAGAATGAACTGATCTCCCACCTGGGAGCTGCTCTCTGCTTTTGTGTCAATTAAAACTTACAGTTGAGTTTGATCAAATGTTTAAAAATTCAGGGGAGTCACTGTGAACATGCTGGAGTTGGACCAGAGTGGCACTGAGAACCTAGTCTAATGTCCACAGTCATTCTGGCATTGTTCTTCTTTCCAACCAGAAAGAAATGCATCACTTCTAGGGGAAAAAAAAAAAAAGAAAAAAAAAGGCTTTTTCTGTCTATACTTACTGTAGACATAGACTTGAATTTACTTCTGACTAGAAAATATTAGCATGTTTTACTTTCATGTGATACGTAGGAACTACGAACAGTCTCGGTTTTTTGGACACTTGTCTATATCTTTAAACAGTTGCAGCAGGTATATTCCCTTCTTTTGGACTCTTACAAAGGAAGAGTTTTTAGGGTTTTACCTTGCTTTGACGTAGTTGTGTATTAAAAATAAAATGAAAAACCTGCAACAATTTTGTTTCAGCAGTCACACTGCACAAAACACAAGAAAGGAGTAAGTAGAGGAAGTTCAGTAACCTTCTCATGCAAGATGAAATATTTAAACATTGTATCATTCAGGGAACAAGGACATACTTCACACAGAGAAAAGAGCATCTATCCACTGCATTCCTGTAGGAAGTATTTAAACTCTGTTTGAGGGCCAAATAATATCATACATTGTCCATGTAAAAGAGCAAGGAAAAGAGGCAGTCGACAAAAAGACCTTAAGGAAATCTCTCTGCAGGCAGATTTTTATGTGATCTTCCCTGCTCTGCTCATCTAGACAACAGCAAAAAAAAGAAAACCAAGGCTGAAGAGAAAACTTTTTGCTCAGCTAATTTTTTCTTGGATTCAGGGATTCACCTATGCAGAAAGCCAACTCGGCAGATCTGCATGCTCTTAAACACAACTTCTGTGGGCAGCATTAAACCTGGTGAACAACTTCTTCTTCCAGTCCTTTTCCTGTCCTGTGTACCCATGTCATGGTCCTGCAGCTGACAGCACATGAGCTGCTGAGTTCTGGAGCCACCAGAGCTCTGCAAGCATAAGCCACCCACATCTGGACTTTTGGGTAAGACAAATGGCCCACATTTGATGTGGCAGCAGCTATTTCTTAAGTAGGATGTTTAGCATGGTGAAGGCTGGGATCCACCAGCAGAGGTTCAGGATGTCTGTTTTCTCCTGAAAGGTAAATGCTAGATAAATCACAAGCTGATGAGGTTGGACTCTGGTCTGCTGATAAGCACCGGACCATGGACTGTTTCTGAGGTGTCTGCAAAAAGTGACAGAGAAAAGTGAGTCTGTTGTCGATCTGCACTAGCTCTGCACCTTCCCTGCATAATGTTTCCAGGTCTGCAAGCTGGGAAGGGCTGGGGCTCTGTGCATGGCTCTGCTGGGACCACGGTGGATGTTCTGCTGCAGCATGACTGAGAAAACCATCTCAGGAGTGTGCTTCATTCAGCCTGTGCAGGCAGCAACGGGTAAGGATTCCCCAGCATGTGGCAATTCAAGAGCCAGAGAAAAGATGTGTGAGTGCGAGAAGGGAATCAGATGGTTCTCCAGGTGGTAAAGAAAATGTGACGTGTAACTACTGAACAGTTAGGCAGGTTCAGAGGCACAGCTTGCTCCTTCTCCCGCGTACCTAAGGAATAGCTCATGTTCTGCTTATTATGAGAAGCCTGCAGCCTCGCTGTCCTCCCCCAGCTTGCCAACTGCTCTTTCCCAGGATGGTGCCACTGTCACTGGCTGCCACAGAGGCAGCACAGGATATGCCACTATGATTCAGGGTGGGAAGTCACCAAAGTGCTTGTTGAGAGCAACTGTGGCCCGAGGTGAGAACACCCACTTTTCAGGAAATGATTTTGCTGAGCATCCAGATGGCTGGAAGTTTGGTAGCAGGAAAAGGATACAGAGCAGAAAGTGCAGCCCTGGAAAAGAGTAAAAATACCCTAGAATAAAGGAAAGCAAATGTACAGACAAGGACACCAACCTAAAAAAAACCAAAACCCAGAAGAGCAGGCTCTGGCTCCCCTGCAAGGCACACCACTGAATACAGAAGAGGGGCCAGAAGCCGCAGCGAAGCTGTCAGCTGGGTCAGGTTTAGCAAACAGAAAGGACAAGGAGTTACCTAGGGCAACAAAACATTCGTAGCTGCTTATAAAGGTGGCTGCATCTTTGCAGCAGGTCTGAGAGTCTGCCTGCAGCAATGACCATCTCTGGTTGGCAGCTCTGGAGAGCAAAGGGCTGCTGCCAGCACAGCTCATCAGCCCCATGGGTAGGGACAGGGCTGAGGGCATGGCAGCACTCAGCACTGCTGCCCTTTGAACCAACACAGGGTGCCAGGACGCATTAGATAAACATCTTCATCCAATTTAAGCAAAATAATTTATTCATAAATGTCTCATGAGAAAGGAAGGGAGACCTTATTCAATATTTTATGTAGCTGATGTGGTTTGCAAAGGATTTGTAACTTGCCGGATAGTAAACAACCTTTTTCAAACTTCTGCAGAAGAAGTGGGCAAATGGGCGCATTCAAACTCCTGCAGAAAACACTGGGACCCCAGGCAGTCATATCTCGCCCTTTTATCAGAAGTATAGTATGTTTACAATTTTTCTGAATATACAGGAAAAGAACAAAAAGTTAAGAGCTGTTTTCTCTAGAAACGCAATTATGCTGAAATGTGTTAAAAGATTACATCAATTTCAATTACATTTGAAAGAAAAAATCCCAAAAATTCAAGGCTGAGATGGAACCTTCCTTATGTTTAATTCCTTACAATTGTCTTTGCTATTGATATATTTAGATGTCTATATTATATCTTTACTATTTTTCTTACTTCATTTTGTGCAAGTGTGGCAGTTCAATAAGGTCATATCAGCATTTATGAACTGAATTATTCTGTGATTCCAAAATTTTCACTTTGGAATCAATCCTATTGTCAATATTGACCTTGGTGATGGAGCAAACTATGGATGCAGAGTGCAACCTAAAGCATAGACAGAGAACATGGTAAGGCCAGGAGAAGATCAGACTGTGGGACTTCACAATTCCTTATTCCTTGTCATGCATCCAGCATCGCTTGGAGCAGATTGAAGGAGATGAAAGTCCAACTGAGCTCGGTACAAAAGAAGCTGTCTACAAATAATTGGAAGTGATTTGTACTGAGGTCTGCTTCATAGAAGAGCTGGGATTTAATCATACTTGTTGCAAAGCTTTCCCGACACTCCTGAGATTACCAAGTACATACTTAAAGCAGCAAACTCTGCAAACCACTAATGTTAATTTTTCTTTATAGATCCTAGAAAAATGGAAACACTGTTCAAAACTGATGTGGCATTTTTTAATCATGCTAAATGGATGGCCAGCAAATTGTGGGTCCATCAGTGTTACAGTGATTCCTAGTAAAAGAATGAGAAATGAGGTTTTGTCAGATTAGTGTGTCAGGTGTTTAACCTCCTATTGTGTGACATTTTGATTTAAAAATTAACATTATCCAAATCAATATTGCAAGTACTAAGTGGATTAAAAAGTAACTGATATGTTTTATGGGGTATTTCTTAAAGAGAATGCTTAATGGAAGAAGATGTCTGGAAATAAATAATTTTTTTGGAAATAAGATAGGAACTGGCTAATAAAGTTTGCAAAAATTCAAACACTAGCAGAATGGTAAATCATTATAAGAACTTTCACAAAGTGACTCTGGACCAGTCTATAAACTGAACACTTATTGCAGGGGGGAACAAAAACCCTACTGCAGCCAATGACAAGATTCTTGCTGTCCTTGACAGAGATGGGGCTTTACATGACTTGTTTTAACAGAGACAGACAAAGGTTAATGTACCTGTAAACACGGATTGCGGTTCTGCCTGTGAAGGCTGGGGCACTGCATTAGGAAAAACAGGACTGAAAATATTCATGGATCACAACAGATCAATCAGCTGAATGAAAGCACTGAAGATAACTCTGCTGCTGCAAGACTGCACTGGGAAGCAAGAACATTTTAGCCTCACTGAAATGGAGTTCTTGGTCCAGGAGCATCCACCGTGTTACCAAACAGCTGAGTGGTCTCAATGAACAACTTTTGCTGTTGTTCATTCTGTATTTCCTAGCTAATGATGCTGTGAGCTTGCCTAAATGTTTCTTCCATCTCAAAAGTCAAACGACTATTGATGAATTGGCAAAGGTTCAGAAATGAGGCAGGCGAGTAATCCAAAATCTGGGAAGTGCATATTACAGTGATTAAGCATCTCTGGCAGCTTGGCTTTTTGAAAGAGTAAGAAGTAACTTGATCAAGGTCTTTGAGTATATATGTGGGAAGAAGATAGAATCTGATACATTATGGTTCTGTCATCTATTAGACAAAGGTACAACAAAATCTAATACCTGGAAGCTGAATTTTTACAAGGGCAGGGAGTGATAGAGCAAGGGGAAATGGCTTTAAACTGGAAGAGGGCAGGTTTAGATGAGATATTAGGAAGAAATTATTTACTGTGAGAGTGATCAGACACTGGAAGAGGTTGCCCAGGGAAGCTGTGGATGCTCCTCCTGGAAGTGTTCAAGGCCAGGTTGGATGAGGCTTTGAGCAACCTGGTCTAGTGGAAGGTGTCCCTGCTCATGGCAGGGGGGTTGGAACTAGATGATCTTTAAGGTCCCTTCCAACCCAAACCATTCTATGATTCTGTGAACCTAGACAAATAATTACCATTATATGATATCCTAAGTCTTTTTTGGGGTCTTGTCACAGGCTGTCCCTAGACACTTTTCTGGACAAGTAAATCTGCAAAACAGAACTAATATTCCAGTGTAGCATCTTGATTTCAAGACCCACACTTGGCTTCTGATGAGTTACTGTCCTTAGCTCTGGGGGCCCCAGGCCGGGTGCTGCAAGAAATACTACAAAGGAAACAACCACGTTATTTTTCACTCAGAATTATTTTAATTTCTGAGCTGCAACATTTTACACAGCCAAAGTGTGAAGGCAGCCTCCCTTTGGTGGGTCTCTCCAAGTCCAGGCATGCCAGCCCGTTACATCTCCTTGGCCAGGGCATTTCCCATGGCAGTGGCAGGGGCAGAAGATCCTGGGTGCTGTGTGCTGACAGCAAGGGCCACCTTTGGCCTCTGCCCACCGTGGGCTTCTGCAGAGAGACATCCTGCATGGCCCTGCAATAAAAACCTCCCTGG
>NW_010288051.1:6612-14958 GCF_000700745.2 Antrostomus carolinensis
CTTGACCACTTTGTCCCATCTTCTCCATCCCTGGTGGCTGGCAAGGACCAAGCCAGAGCTGTCAGGTGGGGGCTCCAGTCCATAGTGACTGCTACAGCACTTTCACAAGACCAAATTGGATTTGTAGTTTGACAAGGAGAGCTCCCAAACTGTGAGATGTTTTCCTAAATACATACCCTAGAGACCAACCACAAGTTTTTGGTGGGGAGGCAGGTGTTCTGGGTGAATTGTTACAACCTGTGTTTTGCAAATGAGTCTAATGTATTCATTTCTCAAAAAGACACATTATGAATAAAAAATCAATTCATGTGTTGAGAAATTAATTTTGAGTAATAGTACCAGGGAAAAAACCAAACCAACACAAACCAGAAGTGCTCTGTTTCCATATTTTCAAAAGAAAATGGTCTTGGGTTTGTTATCTAACACTGTTTCATTCTGAAACTGATCGGAGTTTAGTGTTAATAAATGGTAAAAATATGTGAAAAGGAAAAATGTATCTGACTGGATATTAGTTTTGCCTAATTTATTTTCAGTTTGGCCACCAAACAGAAAAATCAATTATTCTCACAACTCTATTCACTATAAATAAGTTCCTCTCTTCCAACACACCACTCTCCACAGTTTTCTTGTCTTCTGTGGAGACTCTTACTTTTGACAGATATAGTAACTCATGGTCTTCCCCAGATGGTATCTTCTGATATTTTCATTCACATAAGTCCCCGTCAATTTTTTCTGCTGGTGGTGGTGACTATAACTAGTTAGCCTCTGTCGTAAATTTCATTAACATTATGTTTATTGCCTCCTTCAGATAATGAAGATATTAATTAAAATGGTATCTACCATCCACTGGTGTCCTGGTTTCGGCTGGGACAGAGCTAATTTTCTTCTCTCAGTAGGTAGAATGGTCCTGTGTGTTGGATTCAGTATGAGAAGAATGCTGATAGCATACTAAAGTTTTAGTTGTTGCTGGAAAATCAAGGACTTTCCAACTTCCCCATCTTTTGATAGTCTGCAGGTATATTGCAGACCCAAACTGGCATTTGGATATGCTGGGTTTGATTATTTTCAGTGTTTCAAAAAGTTTTCAGTGCATACTGTAATGAGCCTATCCAAGTCACTTAGAAAATTTTAGACAAGATACTACAAAATGCAGTATCACATTCTTCAACAAAATCAGAATGAGGTCACCCTTCCCTCCTATTGCCATTTAACTGGCAAGAAGTATGTTGGATAAAATATGTGTAAACTCCTATTGTTTACTGCTTGTTCCTTTCACTAGCCTCTTCTTTTTAGTGGCCATCTGCCCATCATTGTACACACACTGACTTTATGCAAAGAGTGTGTAATATTGCCAATTTCCCACTGTGAAACTCTTGATACTTTTTTCAGAGCTATTAAAGTGTTGGCTCCGCTCAACAGCTGTTTACCTCGGTACCACCATTAAGATGAAAAATTAGTTTAGAGACATTTTTGTGCCAAAGATCATTTCAGCAGTACATGTGAGGTAAACATTTATTCAAATGACAGCCTGGGGCTAAAAACAAGGAGACATTCCAGAAGTCTGTTAGCATCAGGAGACAGACCAAGGGACTACAGAAAGTGTTGGTTTACTTCTTAGTGGAAAGTTTATAACAGATGACACAAAGACTGAAATTTGGTTGGGTTTTTTGCTTCATCATGGATGTTAAATTTGATCATATGGTTAATGCCATTAGCTTAATTATAAAGAGGTAAAACTCCAGATGTGGAATAGGAATAGGTGAAAGACTACTTAGATGGGTCTGCTGATCAGGGGAGCCCATGGAAATTACTGAGAGAATTAAAAGTCTTACAAGCGAAAGGCTGAGTCAATATCACAGTATGAATGGGGGATAAGAAGTTTTAGAATATCAGAAAGATTATAAAATGACAAATATAGTGTCTGTGTTTAGAAAAGGATGAGGGAGGAGTATGAACATGGAAAATAGAACTGAAGGAGTTACAGATTGGTCTGCCAAGCTCTAATTCCTAGAATAATAAGAAAATAAGCAATGCTTTTTATGAGTACATGGAAGATAAAACAGGGATGAATAACACCTAACATGGATTTATCAAGGAACAATCTTGTCAAATTTAATTTCTTCTGTTCTCTTACAGGATAACTCACCTTGCAGATAAAGACAAAGTGTCCTAAATCTTGACTTTTTTAAGGCTTGTAATTCCCTCTTATGTAATATTTTTATAGCCAGATGAGAAAAGGTTGTTTAGATGAAGCTCCTGGAAGGTGAATGCATAGGTAGGTGGCAAGGAATACTTAAAAGAGCAGCTACTCATAGCTCACTGATATATTGAGTGTGTGTATCCTTTAGCAGTTCCACAAGAATGTGCCTTGGGTTTGGTGCTAGTCAATATTGTTATTAATGGCTTGAAAATTAAATAGGTTATATGCTTATTAAATCACTAGATTATATTAACCTAAGTGAGCTGCAAGCACTCTGGAGACTTAAGCAGTTAAGTACATAAGCATGATGCTGTGCCTAGGTTAGTATAACTTGCTTGTCACCAGGGCTAATTAATCACATTAGCATCTTGCTAATGTGACCACACTGCTTGCGGTAGCTGCGATAGCCCTGAATAGCAGCGCATTATGCCACAGAGATACTCTGAAAGAGACAAATTCTGCACTTTCTCCATTTAATCTCCTTCCCGAGTCTTCTCCAGATCAACATGCCGATTTACTGGCAGGTCACTTAGGTACATTTAAACATTTTACCATAAATCTGCCTGGAAACTAAGCAGACTTAGTTGTGCTGTGTTGTGTAATTCCAGGGTGAATGCTCTCTTTATGCTAGAATATCATTTTCTGCAGCATCAAAAACACTCCCTGCAGCTCCCAAGCTTCCCTTGCAGATTCCTCTATCCAAGTATTGATCAGGCCCTGCGTGTTAGAAAGGTCTGCATAGTCCCTAATACCTACACTACAAGAGTAGTAATTTTCCTGCTTTTCCTGAAAACATATTAGATTGCAGCAGGACTACGATTCTAGCAGATCAATGCCAGAGGAGTTAATATCACCTACTTTTGCCTCCCCGTTGCATAGTTCTAAAATTAGAAACAAGCACAAACACTATGCAGCATCCTAATTGGCTTGTCACTAGGGTAAAGTAACTGGCCAGCTTCTGACTTACTGGAGATCAGAAGGTCCTTCTGTTGCTACATCCTCCCTGGTCTGTTGTTTAACCTCTCAGGAAGAAGTATTTGGAAATAAATGTAATATATATTTAATTGGATTAGAATTTTAATCTAATTAAAGCATCATTTTTTATCCAGTGTGAGGTAAAATATTTTTAGTCATTCTCTACTGTGAAGAAAATTACCTGAAAACATCATAAGTCACATCCTGACTGCAGTAATATTACCTTGTTAAGGGCAGAGAGGGGACTCCAGCACTGGCAGGTTCCATTTTTGAAAGCCTCATTAATGTTATATTTAGCATCATACAGTCCTTATTCAAATGGCTGAATGATCACGGTAGTAAAGCTGCAGCCATCTACATGATGCTTGGGGGTCTGGAGAGAAAACCTAAAATGCACCCTGTAGGCAGAAGAACTTAAACTAGGCTGGTCTAGAGAAATAGAGAATTCTCCATGTGAATTCTAGTCTAGGAGACACATCTTAACTGAACTTTTATTATATGAAAAACATGTCTAGACACCAGCCTTAACTGTACAGCTGCCTTTGAAGTTGTACAGTATATAGCCTGCAGCATGGTATTTCACAGCGCCTTTTGCATTCAATCTACTGACCCTCTGGCAAACAGCTGCCACAGCAAGAGCGGCGAAATTTCCATCACTTCAGGAGGAGTCTCTGATGGTGAGTCTGAGCGACACAACACAGCGAGCCACCTGAAAGCTCTGTCTGGGTTAATTAGCAGCCCTGACAAACAGGCTAGGCTAGCGAGGCAGGGCACCGCACTGTGTGGTTGCTGCTGGGAGTGAGATGACTTGCCCAGAGAAACCCTAGAGAGCAAGACACCGCACCGGGCCATGCAGAACGCCCTTGGCATTGTAAGAGAGCTCAGCAGCTTTTCCTGGTGGGCAGGGACTGGAAAGTTTAGATGCCAAGCTCCCAAGTGACCCATAAAGTGTTTTACTTTAGCCAGTGTGTTTCAGGGTAGTTTTGCAACTCCTTCAAGTTACATGGGCTGAGGGAAGGAAGCTGAAGCAGGTGTTAGCCAAGTTGTGTGTCAGAATGCACCAAGATCTCTTCTTCTTCGCCATGGATCTCAATAACTATGGTCTCACTTTCCCTATACTTACTTCATCATTTTCATCTGTACTCCCACCTGCTTTCCCCTTCAACAGCCACTCTTCATCCTGCTTTTTTGCAGGTGAACCTATCCTGGGTTATGAAGTCCAATCTTCTGCTGCCACTGGGAACCCTGCTACTTAATCCCTTTCCCAGGCTTTTCTTTCTTTAAAGGCTGATGGGATCTTTTCTTCCTTTCAATCTTTGCTTCCACATACAATCCAGGTGTTTCTCACCTTCCTCACATCCTTTTTCCCTCACAGTAACCACTCTTCCTTGCCTGACCACCACCCTCCTGCCAGCCCCCTCTCTGTTTACTGAAGTGAACTTCAGTCATTTGCAGCCAGTTACCTTGGTTCAGGGTAGATTTTGGAATATGTGACTTTTTCCTGATGATTGCACCCCATTCCCCAGGATATCTAGTCCTGCAGCCTGCCTGGGATGCAGCTCCAGCATGGCCATGCTGTGCTTCCAGGCTCTGCCTTGCTTTATGGGTGCCTTACTATCTGCTATCCCCCTCTGCTATTAATCAACAAGAGCAGGACTAAGTTGAAGAGAAGTGGGGCAAATCTTCTAAGTTGCCCGCTCTCTAATTTTTAAGGTAGACCTAAATTAGACCATTTCTGACTGAAAAAGTGATGGCAACAGCAGTTTCACTGACACCGATAACCGTAATTCTAGCCAGCCCTTTGCTGTTCCTCTCCCACAGTTGTAAACACTACAGAAATAGAAAGAAATGCCATTTCCCACTCCCTGAGCAGGAACATTTCACCAGTGCAGCTGGGCCCCCGGGGGAAAGGAAGCCAAAATGTGCAGAAACTATAATAAAAAAGACATAATGTAAAAGTTAATGCTTTTCGATAGACAGCAAGAGCTCATCAGTGGCGAGGCCGTGGGCTGCCATGGTGACAGGGCTGCACACCAGGGCTGCAGGGCTCCCCACGCACCCTCCACTGCCCCACGCTTTAAGAGGGCTGGATGGGGGAGACTGCTTGGAGGGGTGGGCGAGATGCAGTCGTGTGCCTGAATGGGGACATCTCCTTCCCATGGAAGTTTGCCTGTGTCTGTTTGAGCATGTCCTCATGTGCTCAACAGTTTTTCCTGGTTCCCTCAACCGGCGCCCTAGCAGTGTCCAACCCCACAAAACCAACCATTCATTGTCAGACACCTTTATTGCTATTTATTCCTTAACACATAACTTCCTACTACCTCATTCCCTCCTCATAGCTTTCTTTTTCTGTGTAAGTCCTCTCTCTTGCTAACTCTTCTCCAACTATGCATTCACTCCTTCTTCTCACTATCTTTCTCTCAGTTTCACACCACATGAATATCAATGAATTCCCAGATACGCATTTATTGCCAGACATCACCCACGGCCCAGCAACTGCATGTGTCTGTTGTTCTTACCCACCGTATCCAAGGGTTTCCCCAGCACAACGTACAGCCCTTCCCCACAGTGCTCCAAACAGTTCTCCACTGCTGCTCCACCACTGCAAATAACTGACTAGTTCCAAAGAGGAGAGCTGTAAGCTATTAGAAGCATTAACCAAACAACAAGCTTTATTTTGTGTTTTGTATAACCATCATATATATAAAAATTGAGAACATTTGTGGTTAGATAAAATGATCAATAGTATGGTCCAGGCCAATTTGGGGCACAAAGTATGATTTTAAAGATTACATAAATCCTCTTTAAACTTGCCTATTTTATAACCACACATGCACACAAAAATGTTTTAAAAAACAATGTTATGGTTATAAAATCCAATACTACATAGGATGTGCCAAGAAAAGAGCTATCTATCTGCGCCACTTGATTTCCATCCCCTTTGTTGTGTGGTGCACTCTCACATGCTAATTTTTAAACAGGATCCCGCCTTATCAGGTGCACGAGACAGCATCTGCTGTCCAGAAAGATCAGGATGATGAGAATCCTGTTTCACCCACTGAAGAAGCTCCTGGTGAAAATCCTGGCTTAAGACTCTGATTTTTTTAAATGAGACTAGATGGCAGCCACAGGGCTGGGACCCAGTTAATTCCCAGGGAGAAAAATAGTGGAGGTACAACAGGTTGTTGTAGAGAAAGCATAATCTTCTGAGGATTAAGATGATGAAAGCTGTCCTGAAGAGCTGGAGACTATCCTTGCTTCTGCTATAGAATTCCTCTGCAATGACAGGCAAGATGCTTAAAACTTTTTATAGATGAGCAGCATCTCAGTACGGCTCCTTCTGAGGCCTCGTTTGCAGAACTGCTGCAACCAAAATCCATGGGAGCTCTGCTTTGAAAAATGAGGACTCAGCTGCCTTTTAACTGTTCTGTCCAGAATATACCAATCTTCTATCTCATAAAAACATATTTTCTAAGACTATGAAGCACATATATAATTGTGGCAAGAATCATAAAAAAGCCTCCTGAGCCTGTCTTCAGGTATTGTGAAGAAATTTGTGATGCCAACGAGTGAGAGTAGAGGATTCAAAGCTCTAGAAAGGGACACAACTGGAGTGATTCAGGTGCCCCCCAAAAATAGACATCTAGTACAACTTTCCCATTTTTGATGTACTGAACTGAAGGACTAGTGGTTATCACTTAGAGTCCATGTGAAATCTGTGCCCTTTTCGTGCCGGAGGCCTGAGAGAACTTCCTAGGACAACCAAACCAGCCACTGCCTGGACACAGGCAATCATGTCCCCTTTCCCACACACTTTTTCCTCAGCTTGTCAGGAGAATCCTAGTTTCTTCCCCTGCTTCTGGCCTTTCTTGCCCAGACTGGCTTCCAGATTTCCCTACCCCAGTCTGACTCTCTTCCCCCCAGCTTCTCCTCCAATTTCAGTATTTCTGCCTCCCCAGATCCCTTAGTCCATCCCTTCTGCAGAGCACTTCATTTCTCCTCTCCTGGCTCCTTCCCAGGTCCAATCTCTTCCTCCTGCCATACTGATTCCAGGTTTCATCTTCCTTGTGTGCTCATTCACAGGTCCACCATCCCTAAACATCTCATTTAGTCCAGACCCCCTCCCCACTTTCTTTTTGAGCGCTCAGAATTTTTTGCCCAACCCTGACTCCAAACTCCATCCCTAAATTTTTTGTCTTGGGCCACTTCAGGTCTCCTCCTGCCTTCTATGTCTGGCTCATACTGTCTTCACCTCCATGCTTGATAGCCCCTTAGAGCACAGCAGACAGGCATCCTGCACTGAGCCCTGGGCCCCAGCTGGCCTCAGCCTGGAGAAAATAGGACAGGGCACCCAAGGGAAAGGCCATCACTTCTCCTACCACTGGAGGCTGGAAGAAGTTCAGTTACTCTCAGAAGGTGGCATATGAGTAGTCTGGTCACATTCAGCAACTGCAGTAGGAGCAAGATGAGGCAGTGGAGCACAGGTGGGCACCTCTGTCAGCACTGTACAAAGCACCCTCAGTGGGAACTCAATCTCCAGGAATTTTAGCTCCACTCGTGCTTCCACCCTTTGGCAACAGCTTTTATGACTCTGACTTCAGCCTCCCCAGACGTGACCACGGGGCCTGAAAACCTGCCAGCGGGTGCTGCCCCTTCCTAGCCCCTCTGCGGCAAACTTGGGAAGGGCCGGCATGCTGGCCCCATTGGGCTGCGCCTGGTTTTGGCAGTCACGGGCTAGAAATCAAATTTTGTCTGAAGCGAATGAAAAAAAATTAATGAAATGAATGTCAGGAGCAATTTCCACACGAGTCTCCCTCCCCCTGCGCTGATGAGCACTAATTTTAATTGAGCACGGCCCTCTGCCGGCACCGAGCAGCAGCCCGCCACCCCCCCCCGCGCCCCCCGGAGCTTCCCTCCGCTCCCGCTGCCAGCGCGTCCCGGGAGAGGACAACCCTGAGAGCGCCGTGTGGATGTGCCATCAATTACTGTTACTAACTCGGGCTCAACGCATAGGTCGGGGACTGCAAATCCAAGTGTCACTGGCATAGGAATGATTATTACCAGATGCTAATTGCTCATTAATATATGCTAATCACTGCTGCACGCCAACATGCTCAATGCACGGAGCACCAGGCCAAAGTCACTTGACTGGAGGAGCTGCTCTTCTCCAC
>NW_010288052.1:0-5564 GCF_000700745.2 Antrostomus carolinensis
TGTGATGGGGGCTCCAGAACTGGACCCAGTAAAGGTGATTTTGTCACTGTATTCACTCCACCGCAGGTGTCTGCCATGCGCTGTGGCATCCTGCCCATCTCCCGCGCCGCCTTGCTCTTGGGAGATGTCGCCTACTTCGATTTCCACGGGGAGGTGGAGGATGAAAGCGATCGAGTCGAGCTTCAAAAATCCCTCGGTCCCACCTGCAAGGTGAAGGGGACAAGGGGGGGGATGTGGTGGTGGGGATGAGGGTCACTGCATGTCCCTTGTCCTGCTGACCTTTCCCCCCCCTACCTCTCTCTGTGCTGGGTGCTGTAGATCTTGGTGCTGCGTAACCACGGGGTGCTGGCGCTGGGTGACACGGCTGAGGAGGCCTTCTACAGCGTCTTCCATCTGCAGGCAGCCTGCGAGATCCAGGTGAGTGCTCAGCACCTGCACTGAGCTGTGTACGATCGCAGCTGCCAGGGTGGTGCCTGGGGGAATAAGCACTGAGTTGTGTACGGTCTCAGCTGCCAGCACGGTGCCCTGAGGGCCTGTGCTGAGCTGTGTCAGGTCTCTGCTGCCAGCACCACGCCCCAGGACTCTGCACTGAGCTGTGTCAGGTCTCTGCTGCCAGCACCACGCCCCAGGACTCTGCACTGAGCTGTGCCAGGTCTCAGTCACCAGCACTGTGCCCTGGGAGTCTGTGCTGAGCTGTCTACGGTCTCAGCTGCCAGCACGGTGCCCTGGGGGCCTGCATCATGCTGTGCCAGGTCTCTGCCACCAACACAGTGTCCCAGGAGCTTACACTGAGCTGTGCCAGGTCTCTGCTGCCAGTACGGTGCCCTGGGACCATGCACTGAGCTGTGCCAGGTCTCTGTCACCAGCGCTGTGCCCTGGCAGGATGGTGCCCTGGGACCCTGCACTGAGCTGTGCTGGGTCTTTGCTGACAATGTGGTGCACCAGGAGAGTGCACTGAGCTGTGTCAGGTCTCAGTCACCAGCACTGTGCCCTGGGAGCCTGCACTGAGCTGTGTACGGTCTCAGCTGCCAAGGTGGTGCCTGGGGGAATAAGCACTGAGCTGTGTACAGGTCTCTTCTGCCAACACAGTGCCCTGGGACCATGCACTGAGCTGTGCTGGGTCTTTGCTGCCAGCTCCGTGCCCCAGGACTCTGCACTGACCTGCGCCAGGTCTCTGTCACCAGCACTGTGTCCCAGAGCGTGCACTGAGCTGTGTACGGTCTCAGCTGGCAGCACAGTGCCCTGGGGGCCTGCGTTGTGCTGTGCCAGGTCTCTGCCACCAGCACGGTGCCCTGGGAGCCTGCACTGAGCTGTGTACAGTCTCAGCTGCCAGCACTGTGCCCTGGGACCATGCACTGAGCTGTGTACGGTCTCTGCTGCCAGCACCGTGCCCTGGGACCATGCACTGAGCTGTGCTGGGTCTTTGCTGCCAGTGTGGTGCACCAGGAGCATGCACTGAGCTGTGCCAGGTCTCAGTCACCAGCACTGTGTCCCAGAGCGTGCACTGAGCTGTGTACGGTCTCAGCTGGCAGCACAGTGCCCTGGGGGCCTGCGTTGTGCTGTGCCAGGTCTCTGCCACCAGCACGGTGCCCTGGGACCATGCACTGAGCTGTGTACGGTCTCTGCTGGCAGCACAGTGCCCTGGGGGCCTGCGTTGTGCTGTGCCAGGTCTCTGCCACCAGCACGGTGCCCTGGGACCATGCACTGAGCTGTGTACGGTCTCTGCTGGCAGCACAGTGCCCTGGGGGCCTGCGTTGTGCTGTGCCAGGTCTCTGCCACCAGCACGGTGCCCTGGGACCATGCACTGAGCTGTGTACGGTCTCTGCTGGCAGCACAGTGCCCTGGGGGCCTGCGTTGTGCTGTGCCAGGTCTCTGCCACCAGCACGGTGCCCTGGGACCATGCACTGAGCTGTGTACGGTCTCTGCTGGCAGCACAGTGCCCTGGGGGCCTGCGTTGTGCTGTGCCAGGTCTCTGCCACCAGCACGGTGCCCTGGGACCATGCACTGAGCTGTGCCAGGTCTCTGCCCCCAGCACGGTGCCCAGGTTGGGACAGAGCAGCACATCTCCACAGCCACAGGAGCCAAGAGTGGGGCTGGGACCACCCTGCTGCTCCCCATCCAGCATCATCATGTGTCTCTCGGGGCTGGGTTGCAGGTGTCGGCGCTGGCCAGCGCGGGCGGCGCGGAGAACCTGATCGTGCTGGAGCGTGCCAAGCACCGGCCCCACGAGGTGGGCTCCGTGCGCTGGGCTGGCAGCACCTTCGGGCCCATGCAGAAGAGTCGCTTGGGCGAGCACGAATTCGAAGCCCTGATGAGGATGTTGGACAACCTGGTGAGCACCAGCTGGCGCCAAAATATAGTGACCTCCCCCCAAAACACCCAAAAATATCTCTCTTTTTTTTTTTAATCCTTATATTATTCCCAACTGAGCATTTTCTGCCTTTCCAGGGTTACCGCACGGGCTACACCTACCGCTACCCCTTCGTGCAGGAGAAGAGCAAACCCAAAAGTGACGTGCTCATCCCTGCCACAGTGACAGCCTTTGTCTTCGAGGAGGAGGCTGCTCCCGTCCCGGCGCTGAGGCAGCACGCCCAGAAGCAGCAGAAGGAGAAGACGCGGTGGCTCAACACTCCCAACACCTACATGAGGGTCAATGTGGCTGAGGAGCAACAGGGCAGTGCTGGCAGCCAGAAGACGAAGACGACGGTGAGGGGTTGTGGTGGCATCTCAAGGGGGTGTTGGGTTAATTTGGGAAGGGGTCCCAGGGGACCGAGTACCACAAGCTTTATTGGGGTATTTATCTCTCCTCTATACAAGATGCATAGAGGTCTCCTCTCTCCACAACATGCATTTATTGGGGTCTCCTCTCTCCATGATGTGTATTTATTGGGGTCTCCTCTCTCCATGACATATATTTACTGGGGTCTCCTCTCTCTATGATGTGTATTTATTGGGGTCTCTTCTCTGTGACCCACAGTGGTTGAAAGCAGACGAGGTGGAAAAAGGCAGCAGCGGGACCCCCATCCGAATCGAGAACCCCAACCAGTTCGTTCCCCTCTACACAGACCCGCAGGAGGTGCTGGAGATGAGGAACAAGGTATGGTCCCACCTCAAAAGCTTTCAGATGTGGGTGCAGGGGTCTTGGAAGACCCCAGGGTGGTGGGGGAGCCTTTGTCCCCATCCTCACTCTGTGTCTCACCCACAGATCCGGGAACAAAACCGTCAGGATGTGAAATCAGCCGGGCCCCAGTCACAGCTCTTGGCCAGTGTCATCGCCGACACCAGCCGCAGCCCTGTAGGTCACCCCGTGTCCCCAGCCCCATGTCCCCTCCCTGGAGCACCCAGCCCTTCCCTGACTCCCCAGTATCCCACCAGTTGAGGGGTGACACTGATCCTGGGGGGGGGTCTTTCAGTCCACAGAGAGTCATTTGGGGGATGCAGAAGCCAAAGAGGCGTCGCAGGAGGAGGCACCCCCTGAGCCGGAGCCCCCAAACCCCTTCAGCCAGCTCACCGACCAGGAGCTGGAGGAGTACAAGCAGGAGGTGGAGAGGAAAAAGCTGGGGCTGCAGGGTAGGAGGGGGTACGGGGGGAGCCCTGATCCCAAATCCCCCTCGGGGTTGGCACCCAGTGGATCTCGGGGCCAGCACGTCTCTCCTCTGGCAGGCGAGAAGGATGCTGCTGCGGCAGAGGAGAACCAGGCTCCCCCCGCCAAATCGCCCCCCGCATCCCCACCGCAGAGCCCGGCTGCGGCACCGCCAGAGACCCCGGCCCCGACGCCTGCGGAGCCCTCGGAGGGTGAGTGGGCTGGCGAGAGCCCGGGGCCGCCAAAAAAAAAGTCACCAGTGAAGGGATGAGGGCGGCTGTAGCCAAACTGCTGAACACACAGATAAATGTCACCCCCCGGGTCCCTTTGCCTGTCCCCAGGGGGGTCCCCGCTCTGGTGGGGCTGAGCACCGATGGGGATTCACACCGCAAAGGCACTAAAAAGCCACCAGTGGCTTTGAACATCGTGGCAGGAGGATGCAAACATCCGTTGGTGGCTTTGCGGGGTGGCAGGGGACACCTCTGTCCCCTCCTAAATGCGATATTCCCATTATTTTATGTCCCCAAGTACAAATTTGTCATCTACAAACCGTGGCGGGTCTCAGGGTGTGGGAGAGGGGCAGAGGGAGCGCGCGGCTTCTCGCTTTCTCATGGTGTCTCATGGTGTCTGTCTGTCTGTCTGTCTCTGCAACGTCTTCCTTTCTCTTTCCTCCACGTGTGGCTTTCACCCAAGGAGTTACCTCTGACTCTGAATACTTGTCACCGTAGTAAGTACAGAGAGGCTCGTCCTCTGAGCCTCGCTGTGGGATGAGGGACGCGGGTGACCGCGCTCCCCGTTAGCTCGGGGTGACTTTGCTCTCTCCGTGGCTCATTCCGGATGCGCTCCGGTGGGGAGCGGTGCCTCGCTCAGGGTTTTGAAGAAGGAAATGCCTTGGGTTGTTGCCTCGTTTTCTTTGCTGCTTGTTTTATTTCCAGCAGCGAGGTCGGGATGGAGCCAGCTGCCCACCCTGCCTGCCTCTTCCCAACTCTCCATCCCACCGTCGCTTGTCCCGCGGGGAGGGAGGGGAAGGCTCAGGAAAGTGTTGCCTGTGGCAGGAGGGGATCGAGTCCCAGCGCTTTCCAACCGCAGGGGCCAAATCCTGCTCCTGCCCAGGTCAAACCAGCGAGTTGGGGGAGATTTAAACCTCCACAGCGCTGGCCACCACCACCCCAATCCTCACTTCTCCCTTTTCCCCTTGCCAAGGTGACAAGAAGGCGGATGGTGGCCAAGAACCGGCTGATTCCACCGCCGAGAAGGAGCCGCCGCCGGTGGTGAACGGGAAGGATGAGGAGCAAAGCACTGAGGAAAGCTTGGGCAAAGGAGGGGACCGGACAACCACCCCTGCCAACGCTGACCAGGACACCCCCAAAGAGAAAGAGACGGTGACCAGCAGCCCCGTCTCCCCTGAAGGTTCACCTTCTAAATCACCCTCTAAAAAGAAGAAGAAATTCCGGACCCCATCTTTCCTGAAAAAAGGCAAAAAGAAGGAAAAAATTGAATCTTGAGTCTCCTCCAAGGCCTCCTGCTGCAGGAGCAACCGGGCACCTCTCCGGATGGAGACGTCGAGGTGGAGGGACGGCTCCTGCATCGTGCGTCTGGCCGAGGCGCAGCCGAAAACAAAACCAAACCCCCAGAAAGCGAGTAGTTTTCTGGGTACTCCTGGCACGAGGCACCTCCTCCCCTGTCACCTGCTTTTTGGAGGCGGTCACCGAGCTTCTGAAAGATTGTGGCCCCCGTTTGCCGCTTGGGGAAATACCCGCTGCGATCTCCCTCCTCCCATGAATTCTCCTTTCTCCCACCTGGACACCAGCCCCTTCCCACACATGTGCTAAGCTTTTTGGAGGCGGTCACCGAGCTTCTGAAAGATTGTGGCCCCCGTTTGCCGCTTGGGGAAATACCCGCTGCGATCTCCCTCCTCCCATGAATTCTCCTTTCTCCCACCTGGACACCAGCCCCTTCCCACACATGTGCTAAGGGTTGG
>NW_010288052.1:5655-6784 GCF_000700745.2 Antrostomus carolinensis
GGTGTTTTGGTGTTTTTGTTTGTTTTTTTTTTAACCTTCTGTTTCAAGCTCTGCTGGAATGGCGCTGGCTTTAACCCCCCCCCAGGGAAAACTGTTGGCTGCTTCTCCGGGGGAAATCAAATCAAGGTGAACGTGGGGGGATTGATCTCCCTGAAGGAGAGGCTGAGGTGGTGGGTTTGGGAGTCTTTCCTTCCTGGATTGTAATCTTCCTTTCCCTGGGTTGGAGAATCACTTTCAATCCCCTTCTCCTGGTGCCACCATCTCACGTATTCACCATAGGAAGGTGAGGAAGGTGAGGAAGGGCAGGAGGATTTCACATCGCCGGGAAAGTCTCCGCCGCGCCGCACGAACCGCACCTGAGAAGGGAAAAGAAACAAAACAAACAACAAACCAAGCCTCCAGGAAGTGTCTGTGTTATTTAAAACTGAGCAAAACTTCACTCACTAAGTGCTACTTCGGGATGAACACACGCTGCCGATTCACTTTAGTCAGAGGCACTGCCGATGCCACCACCCCTGTCCCCACCACCGTGTCACGGGCGATGCCGGCACACGTGGCCGCGGCTCTGCCACGTCTCTGCTCGCACCCACCCCAGGCTCAGCGAGTCCCAATCCACATGGCCAAGGCTGGATCGTTGCTTTTCCCCCAGCTCTGGACACCCCAGCACAAGTTAACTTGGCATTTCCTTCCCACCCAGCCTCACCTCCAGCGCTCCATCGTTACAACCTCCCGGCTGTGCCTGAAGGGAAGAAGAAAACCAGTGACGCCGATTTGCCCCGCAGCCACTCCGGTGCTGGTATTTAGGGGACAAAACCAAGGGGATCAGCACCCCATCCTCCCACAAACCACAGGGGTTTGCCATTTTCTGGGGGTGCTCACCCCAAACTGACCTGCATGGGCAGCACTGCCCATGGGGACGTCTAAGCATCTACTGGGGGCTTGGGCTGCAGCAGGGAACCCCAGAACCCCCCCTGCAAGGGGACTGGGTTTCCTCACTCCAATATGATTTTCTCACATGCCACCACCATGTTTTCAAAGCCTTTTTACTGCTGTGAGGCAGCTCTTGGCTTTTGTTTTCCCCTCTGGAAAAGCAGAAAGCCGACGGGTGAGGCAGCCGGTTTGGGGGGCA
>NW_010288052.1:6803-8112 GCF_000700745.2 Antrostomus carolinensis
GGGGGCACGAGGACACGGAGCGGGGTGCAGGTAGGGAGTGGGGTGCAGGTAGGGAGTGGGGTGCAGGTAGGGAGCAGGGCTGGTACAAGCAGCTGTGGGTCAAAGTGGGGAGGTCTGTCAATGCAGGTTGGTTTTCTTTGCAGGGCTGTTGATACGGGACATGCCAGGCAAATTCTGAATTGGAAAGTAAAATGTAAAAAGCTTTTAAAAATTGCAAAAATACACACCTGGCAGGTATGTTGCTGGAACCCCAGAGCTGGGTTTTTGGGGAGAGCATTTGGTCCATCTGATGTCTGCCCCAAGCTCTGGCACCATGGTTAGAGCCACAGCTCCCCATTGTGCTCCTGCAAGGACTCGGGGGGCAGAGGAGGGACCCTGACCCCTGTGACTCACGCCTGTACTCAGTGTCTCTTCAGCAGACAACAAACCACAGCTCTGTAACGGTTTCCCATGGGGTTTTGTTTACTGCCATTGATTTTAAACCTCTTTGAGACCATTTTTTGTCATCTAGCCTGTCTCTCTGCATCACCCAAGCCAGGAAAGTCCCCACATTGGTGGCTGCGTTCCCTCCCCAAGATGACACGGTCACTCCCGGGGTGATTATCTGAATTACAACACTGCCGCGTACCCCACCACCGGACCGGCCGGCACTGCCGCAGGGAGGCTGCAGCCCCTTTTCTTCTGTGAGGTTCTGTCCCCAGGAGCTTTGAGATCCCTTTTCTCCAAGGTCCAGGCACTTTGCAGAGGAGACAGAGATTTATTTTCCACCCCCATGGGAAATCCAGGGTGCGTTTGGCATCTTGTGCAGCGTAGGAAAGCAAGAGACACCGGGTGCCTTTAGCAGGGAAGAAGGTTCAAATGGCCACCACCTCCACGTCAGTCCTCACTGCTTCGCTAGAAGAAAACAAATACAGGATCACATCCCCAGACCACCCCTCTGGATAACATCCCCCCTCTCTCCTGCCAGCATTCAGCAGGCCCCTGGCTCACTGCTTTCTTCTCACCTGGTTTTTTTTGGCAAGGCTGTCCGGACCCAGTTACCCCCAGTCAGGCTCTGGGTGTGGGTTTTCTGCCGGCTGCGAGGCAAATTGTTGATCTGAAGCCCCAAGAGGTGCTAGTTGCTACCTACGGGCTCTGTGTTCGTTACCCGACGTATTTGCACCCTCAACTCAAAAGAAGAGAAGCTGGATTTCCATCTTCTACGCCGACACACCGCAGGAAAGGGGTTTCAACTGGATTCAGCACCCATTTTGCCATCTGGGGCTGGGAGACACCCTGGGCCTGGCCTGGAGAGCCCCCAGTGAGGGTG
>NW_010288053.1:0-9799 GCF_000700745.2 Antrostomus carolinensis
GCACTGCAGGTGGGGTCTCACCAGAGCAGATGCATCCCTTCAGTTCTGAGCACGAATGCTTCATCAGCTACACCACTGGCAGCCAGTGAAGGGGCTTTGATTCCAATTTCCCCAGTTCCTAGACTTGCTTAGGTTGGGTTTTCATGGGTCTGGACTGGAAGGAGTGAACGAACACAGTCTGCCTTGGCTGTGAAACACGTCACTGTCTCTACAAAAGGTTGCTTGGAACTTTTTTCCTCCTCCTGTTTCACACCAGCCTTCCTGCTGCCCTGCAGAGCGGGGACAGCTGAGCACGGTGTCCGGGGCTGAGCCTGAGGACACGGTGCTGCGCTTTTGAGCCTCCCCTTCACAGAAAACACGGAGCCTCCCTGGTGAGGAGGCAGGTGGCAGGTGGCTGGAAGCACAGAGGTGCTGAGAGGAACCTGCCAGGGTTTCCTCAACAGCCAAACATCCAGACTCTCCCTGGACTGGACAGATTCTGTCCAGCTCTCAGCCCTGCCACGCATTCACGCAGAGAAAGAGCGAAGCAGTGTGCCAGGCTGGGCGCCCACCTGCGGGGTAAGGACCAGTGGGTCCTGCTGGCTCAGAAGCTGGATGGACGCTGGTTTCACCTGCGCTGAGGGAGCAGGAGGGCTCAGTGCAGGACCAGGAGGAGGAGAACCCTTGCTCCAAGCCCAGTGTAGGCTCAACATTATGAATCTTGTCTGGGTTGTTAATGAAATCAAACTCACGAGGTGATAAAACGGGTCTTTAGCCACTGGTTGGAATGCTGAAGTTAGGCAAAGGGTGGGCTCACGGGTAATCTGTTCAGGCAGCTGTAGGGGTTACGATGGGATGGAGTGAACTTTCACAAAGTTTATGCAGCTTTTTTCTGGCTCTAATCTTCAGCTGTGTTTGCCTTCTGTTTGTGTCAGCAGAACTCAATGTAAGAGCCACGAGTCCTCCGGTGCTTAACTGCTTGTGTGCCAGGTTACGATCTGTTGCCTCAGAAACAAAAAATATAATTCAGGGGGGAAAACTGGGCAAGTGAACCCGAAGGTCATAGAATCATAGAATCACAGAATGGTTTGGGGTGGAAGGGACCTTAAAGATCATCCAGTTCCAACCCCCCTGCCATCAGCAGGGACACCTTCCACTAGACCAGGTTGCTCAAAGCCTCATCCAACCTGGCCTTCAACACTTCCAGGGAGGAGCAGCCACAGCTTCTCTGGGCAACCTGTTCCAGTGTCTGACCACCCTCACAGTGAAGAACTTCTTCCTAATATCTAATCCAAACCTGCCCTCTTTCAGCTTAAACCCATTTCCCCTTGTTTTGTCATTAACTGCCCTTATGAAAAGTCCTTCCCCAGCTTTCCTGTAGCCCCTTCAGGTACTGGGAGGCCGCTAGAAGATCTCCCTGGAGCCTTCTCTTCTCCAGGATGAACAGCCCCAACTCTCTCAGCCTGTCCTCATAGGAGAGGTGCTCCAGCCCTCGGATCATCCTGGTGGCCTCCTCTGGACTTGTTCTAGCTGCTCCAGGTCTCTCTTATGTTGGGGGCTCCAGAACTGGACGCAGTACTCCAGGTGGGGTCTCAGGAGAGCGGAGCAGAGGGGCAGAATCACCTCCCTCGACCTGCTGCCCACGCTGCTCTTGATGCAGCCCAGGATATGGTTATTGGCCTTCTGGTCCAGGTGCCATTCCCTGTCCTGCCAGAGCCATGGTGGACCCTGCAGACTGCTTCACAGCAACATCCTCAAAAGTGTTCAGAAATCTGGGTGACTGATTTAAAACTACTGAATTGTGGAAGATTTAGTGTTTGATTTTTGGCAGCGTTTGGCAGACGTTCCCAACTGCACTATACGTGGAAATGAGATTTAAAGTGCTTTGAGCTGAGGACTATGATGGACATCGGCCTTAAAATGTCAGTGTCTGAACATCTCTAAAACCTCCCAGGGTTATGCAAAGAACATGATTTTTCAATATCAGTAAAGGGCTTTCGAGATCTTTACAAAGAAAAGCAAAGAAGAGAAGCATCACATTTTTTTACTCTGAAGCTCTTTAGTCTAGAAATGAATATTCCCTGTTTTTCCTGACAGTTATTCCTTAGCCTCCTTGGTGATTTAACCTCTCCTGGCACAGCGTCTGGCATCTGCTCAGCCACATTGTTTCATCAAGCATCAGGAATGGAAGCTTTGAAGATTTTCTATCTGAGCTCTCAGAAATCTCACCTCATCAGCATGCCGCTCTCGACAGACAGGTTTTTCTTCAGCTCCAAGACATGCATATTGATCAGTCATTTTCTTTTGTTACTTAGCATCCTGCCATCGATTTTAATTGTTAGGTATGGAAGAGGAAGCATTCAGCACACGCAGAATTACTGAGGATGAAATTTTGCTCTCCGTGCCTTTCGGCAGACGGTGCCGGCAGCGAAGCCCTTCGGAGCTGTGGATCTCTCCTCTCTCTCCCTCTCTCTCTTTCTCAGCTGGCAATCTGCACAAATTATGCATCAGACAATTTTTCATTATTAAATCAATTTCTGATTCTCTGTGACAGCTTTCCCTGAAATCAGCCACATGATTTCACACCTCAGTGGTTTGTTTCTGAGGTGCCGTGTGGGTTTTTTTGCCCTTTTCAAAGGAGTGGTGGTGGGAATCCATTTAACTCACAGTACCTTGCTCACCTCCTCCCAGTTCCCCTCTCCCACTGCTGTCCTTAGGAGATATGCACGACTTAAGTGACTCCTGATGAGTCTCCTCTTGTGGCTCCTCTCTGGCTCCTTGTCAGCCCACAGGGCTGCTCCCAGGCTGTCCCCTGAAGCTTCTTCTCCTGCTGCTGAAGTAGAACAGCTTCTCCAAGACAAAACTGCAGCTTGGTCCTATATCTGACAGAGAGATGAATCTTCCCATCCCCACGGTGCAAAAAATCAAAGCTGGGAGCTGGTGCAATTCATTAACTCTTCTTCCTGCAAAATATCTTTAGACTTAGATAGTTCCCATCTTTTGAAACATTCCTGCACTCTCAGAGGGCTTACATGACAAGTATTTCCTGAAGGCTCTGCACATAAGGACCTTGGTCCCCTCCTCTTGTCTCTCTGATTCTAGGTTTTCTTTTACTTATATACAAAAAAGACCCTATTTTTAGCAGCCAGCCACCAATGACACAGGAATTCATGAGTAGGGAGGAAAGGATGTGAACTATTCACATAGATTTTTTTTTTCAGATGAGATCTCTTTACATTCCTATTGCCACAGTAATGAGCTGTGAGTCACTGTTACACTGAACTATTAGACTATTACTGTAAACTCGTGTCATTAGAATCTGTTAATGTGAACCACAAACCTTGCCTGGCCTCACTGAGCTGTGTTCAAGAAGATATCGGCCCTTTAAGGATCAGAACAATATTCCCTCACAAATCTTATTCCCAGATGGCACAAAGTGAATGAAATCTTATTCAACTGTATCTTTCTATCTATTCCTACAGTTTCTCTTCTCGCTGCCTTTTAAGAGAATTCTTCCTGCTTCATTTTAATGTCATAAAATGATATTCTATTTTATTTCTTCAAAGTTTGCCAGCTGTAAATGGGGTCCAAGCACTCCCAGCTGACAAAATAACCATGCTGTAGCACCTGAGAGCAGCAGTGTCTCCTCCAAAAGCTGCTTTCTGTGCTCAGTCCTGCCATGGCCAGCTCGCAGAAAGGAGGTTTAAGTACCAAGGGACACTCGGGACTTCTCCGCTGCAACAGCAAGTGGCAAGGAGGGGATCTTCTCTGGCATTGCTCAGCTGATTTCTGTCAGGAGTTATGTCTGGGCTGAGTATTCTTCTAAAAGAAAATAATAAAATGTCCAAAACAGTCTTAAATACACACACAAAGCTTCATGTAACAGAAAAATACACACACAAAGCTTCATGTGACAGAACCAACAGTCCTTGGCACTTCATAAGGCACTTCATAAGGGCAATTAATGACAAAACAAGGGGAAATGGGTTTAAGCTGAAAGAGGGGAGGTTTAGATTAGATATTAGGAAGAAGTTCTTCACTGTGAGGGTGGTCAGACACTGGAACAGGTTGCCCAGAGAAGCTGTGGATGCCCCCTCCCTGGAAGTGTTGAAGGCCAGGCTGGATGAGGCTTTGAGCAACCTGGTCTAGTGGAAGGTGTCCCTGCTGCTGGCAGGGGGGTTGGAACTGGATGAGCTTTAAGGTCCCTTCCAACCCAAACCATTCTATGATTCTATGATTCATCAGCTGCAAGAGAGGAGTCAGGCCGGGTGCACCCATCTCTCCGTCAGGGTCTGGGTGTTTGCAGCAGGCTTGTTTTGCACTTTCAGCAATGAGGGTAAAAGCTCTGAAACACATTATCCCCCCCCTCCCCCGTCCTGTTCAGCTGCTTAGAAGATGTTTTCTGATGGAGATTTACTCTCCAATGGGAAAACATTTCTGTCCTTAGAAGCTGTGACCTTCCCGGGGTGACAAGAGGTACAGGCATGTGAAGTGTCTTTCATTAGCCTCTGTAAAGACAAAGCAGTATGAAGAAAGCATTATTGTAAACCAGAGGAGAGCAAGAGCTGATCCTCAAACTGGGCTTCTGGTATGTGGTAATCAAGATCTTGTTTTAATTATTTCTTAAACCTGGCATTGATTTTATATTAGATTTGAAGGAGGCAGCAAAGATATAATTTGCAACAGAGAGGGTTAAATGGCTAAAAATTACTAAAACATCATAAACTTCACAGAATCACAGAGTTGCCTGGATTGGAAAAGACCTTTAAGATCATAGAGTCCAATCATAAACCCAACACTGACAAGTCCCCGACTAACCCATGTCCCTCAGCACTATGTCTACACGACTCTTCAATCCCTCCAGGGATGGGGACTCCACCACTGCCCTGGGCAACCCCTTCCAATGCCTCAGAACCCTTTCAGCAAAGAAATTCTTCCTCACATCCCATCTCAACTTCTCTTATTGCAACTTGAGGCTATTAAAAAGCTTTCCTATTTCCGTAGCTACCGTGAAGCATGGAACTTGAAATGCTACAAATAAATTTCATGTGTTGGAAGAAGCTACGCTGTCGATGGAGTGAGGAGAGGGACCTTCATCTCCACCCTCCTTTCAGGGAGTTGGACAGAGCCAGAAGGTCTCCCCTCAGCCTCCTTTTCTCCAGGCTCAACAACCCCAGTTCCCTCAGCTGCTCTCAGACCTTTCCCCAGCTTCATTGCCCTTCTCTGGACAGACAGAAGAAAAGAATAAGAAGAAAAAACTTGTCTTGGTCATAAGCTTTTAACTTGTTTCCTGGAGCTTAAAATCTGGGGGATATTTTTGGTGGAGGAAGTCAGAGAACAGCGCAGTGTTTGTGCTGAGAGGCAGCGGTGATGGGACAAGAAGTGTGTTTGCAGAGCGAAAGCTGGTTTCAGTAAACACACTGTGAGAACCAGAATCCACCTGTTAAAACCAGGCCTTCAGCTACTTGACTTCAAAGTGACCTCAAAGGTGAATTTAAAATGACTTAGCACACTGGCACTCGGTGATGGGGCAGAGATACGTGGTAGTACACAGGATCACTTAGGAAAACCTGCCGGTGTGGTTTGGACTGGTATTTGGCTTCTGTTTTGAAAACAACTATTATTACAAACTTGCTCCAGTGAGAGGGTTGCTCCACTGCTCCTTCCTCCACGGCATGGTCCTTGCCTTCCTTCTCAAACCCCAAAGCAAAGCTGCCAGGAGAAACCCCTGGAGATAAAGCTCCGTGCCTGCCTTTGTTGGCTGGAGAGGAAACTGCCTTGTACTTTGTTAAATAATCAGCGGCCGTTTGATAGAGTAAAGTCTCTTCAATCAACCTGGAAATGTTTCCACGAAGAAAAACTTAACGGGCAAATTTTGTAGTGAAACAAGGTCAGGCGTTCTGCTCGCCGCCGCGCGCTGGCCCTGTTGTGACTGCAGTGAGACGGGCATTGTTGGGCTCCCCCTCGCTTCAGCAGACCGTGCCCGTACCAAGCTGTTCAATAAGCACATTGAGGGCTATTGTTGGTGAAAATCGCGGCAGCTATCGCACAGTCACTTACAAACAGTGGTTTCTGATGCCTAAAAAAGCCTTTAACTAGAAATGTGTTGAAATGCCGTGGCCCCAAACACTACTGTGACAGCAAATGCCTCATGCATGAAGATCCCTTCCAACCCAAACCCAGCATGGTTTGGGTTGGAAGGGATCTTCAAAGGTCATCTAGTCCAACCCCCCTGCAGTGAGCAGGGACATCTTCACTAGAGCAGGTTGCTCAGAGCCCCATCCAGCCTGACCTTGAATATCTCCAGGGACAGGGCCTCCATTAACTCTCTGGGCAATCTGTTCCAATGATCCACCACCCTCATATTTAAGAACTTTTTCCTAATATCCAACCTAAATCTGCCCTTGTCTAGTTTAAAACTATCACCCCTCATCCTATTGCTCCCTGCCCTTGTGAACAGTTCTTCCCCAGCTTCTTGGAGGCACCTTCAGGTACTGGAAGGTCACTAGAAGGTCTCCCCTGAGCCTTCTCTTCTCCAGGCTGAACAGCCCCAACTCTCTCAGCCTGTCCTCACAGCAGAGCTGCTCCAGAAAGAGCAACTTCAACTGTAACAAGAAGAAAATGATCTACCAGAGAGTCTACAAGAACAGTAAGATAAAATTTGCAGTCCCTCGATAAGCAAACTAGAGTTTAGACTAGTTTTCTACAAATAAAGTAAATGAAGTTGGTTTATGTTCACGCTTGTGATGATCCATGAGTTGGTGGTCTCAATCTCCCCCCACCGGAATTAACTTCCCTTTAAGGTCACAGCCTTTTGGCAAGTCAAAATCTTCCTTCCAGGTCTGTTAACTGAGATTGCAATTCATCAGTTCCCCTTATGCTTCTCGATCTTGTTTATCAGACAGAGGCCATAGGACAAGATGAAATGGCCTCAGGTTGCACTAAGGGAGGTTTAGACTGGATATTAAGAAAAATTGTTTTACTCAAAGGGTTGTCAAGCATTGGAACAGGCTGCCCAGGGCAGGGGTGGAGTCACCATCCCTGGAGGTATTTAAAAGATGAGTAGATGTGTTGCTGAGGGATGTGGTTTAGTGGGGAGGGTGGTGTTGGGTTGATGGTTGGACTTGATGAACTTAGACGTCTTTTCCAACCTTAATGATTCTATGATAAAATACACCAACCATCAAGGATCCTTTACAGGTACCAAAGCCAGTAGCTCCTGTGCACTGATTATTAGAATCATAGAATCACAGACTGGTTTGGGTTGGAAGGGACCTTAAAGATCATCCAGTTCCAACCCCCCTGCCATCAGCAGGGACACCTTCCACTAGACCAGGTTGCTCAAAGCCTCATCCAGCCTGGCCTTGAACAATTCCAGGGAGGGGGCATCCACAACTTCCTTGGACAACCAGTTGGAATCACCAATCTATGCATTAAACATCAGTTTTACAATAGCCAAAATTACATGAATGGAAAACAAACAAACAAACAAACAAAAAAAAGGCAAAGAGCCGGACAGTGCCAGTGAGTTTCATCGGAACAATAACTAACTGGCCCACAAAGGCAGGAAACCATGTGCCTGACGAGACCGAGAGCATTTTGTGTTGTGTGCCTGTTGTGTAAAAGCTCCCAGCCCGTCACGGGGAACGCAAGTCACAGCGACATCAGGGAAATGCAAGTGTTGGAAGAAACCCTCTACTCCGCAGCAGAGTGGATGGGAGGAGGGCACTGCCTGCTCGAATCACCACCGTGTTTTACTGGAAGTCAAAAAATATGGGAAACTCACCTCGGAGACTTTTTCTCACCCTGCAGCCTACCTGAAAGACAGCTGGAGTTTTCCCACTTCTCAGTCTCCCCTAAAGGCTGGTCCAGAGTGGAGGTGGATACACCAGGAAACTGCTTTTCCACTTCAGATTTCTACTAAAATTTCTTGTTATGATAACAAACCACTCGATTCAGCAGCACCACCACTTCATGGGCTCTTTTCTAAATAGAGGCATTGCCTCTGCCCTGAAGAGCTTCCAGCCTACACGAGACAGACAAAATAAAGCACATCAGGAAAAGTAGGATGAGCAGAATATTAACGATGAGAAGGTGCTGCTTGGAGATCTGAAGTGGGTTAAGGATTAAGATCTTTGTGGAAGCCAGCTCCATTTCTTCATCCCTCATCGGACCCCGGTTGAGACCAACCCACTGAATGAAAGAACGTAACAGCAAATCCTGACTTTTGAGGGACCCAAAATGCTGAGTTCATTTAAAAAATAACAACACAAAATTTGTGGGCCCCAGATTCTAGGTGAATGAGAGATTTTAGTTTAAAAATGTGGAAAAGCATTTTTCACTGCAAAGCTGGAAAACTAAAATACAGTATTCATCTATGTGGCCACTGGTGGTCTTGTCAGTGTGCATTTTAAATTTTAATTTTGATCAAAGTCTGTGCTAATTCTTAAAGAACAAGACTCATTGTGGACCTAATCCTGCCCCATTGATCTAAATCAATAAGAGTTTTAGCATTGCCTTCAGGGGGAGGATTTTCAGCCCAGAATAAGAGAATTCAAAATATGGTTCTGACTTTAAAAACGCTGTGGTAAAATCCAGCATATATAAGTCTCTTTTTGTTGTTGACGCCTGGCTCAGATCCACTTTTAACATGCTGTTAGCTATCAGAAATACGACACTGGCCACCCAAGTGCATGCTCTGGGGTAAAACCTGTTTTTAATTGCTATATAAACTCCTTTTATAAGATGGTTAAAAGATCACAGGGACAGTTCCGAGCAGTAATTAAAACATATTTAGCAAATATTAAAAATCGCTCAGCGGAGGAATATTTAACACAGACAAGTAGGAAAAACAAACAGCATCTCAGCTGGAAGCTCTGCATTCTGGCCATCGTTGTTGAAGTGCCTGCACAGCAGCGAGGTGGGACTGTGGGCCTCTTGCTTCTGTAGGACAGAAAAAAAAAGAGTAGAAGAGTAGAAGGAAGGAGTTAGTGTCCCATGTTAGGTAGCACAAGTGAAAATACTGGCGTCGGACCAAGCATTTGGCAGAGTATAGTGGCCCTCTACAAAGCCTGGTTCATCAGAGGCATCTCAGGAATTTGTCCTAATAAGCTAAAAATATGTATAACTGATGTTCTTTGACTCACGGTAGTGACCAACATCAAGTTATAACAACAGTGACGGGCAAAGAAAAGTAAAACCTGATACAGAAATTCCCAGTCAGCTCTGATGATTCCTGTCATGCTAGTGACAGCACTGTTTTATCTGTTTTATGTCAGGAAAAAATAGATCCCTGAACTGCAAACACTTTAAACCATTTAGGATGGACAGCAGCCTTCGTGGGGTCAGGGTACCGGTTAGCTTCATATTCCTCACTCTTTGAATCTCATTTATTTTCCCCCCACTGACCATGAGATGTACATCTGAATGCATCGACAAAACTCCAGCTCCAGATTTGTGGGCTGTGAACTGTAGGATGAGGGTGTTGGACTTATCTATGAATGTTGAAATTGCAGTGTGGAGCAAGAAGAAGCATCCAGCAGCTGGCAAACTGGAGAACTGTTCATCCTTGGAGGTGGTGAGGAGAAAACCAGCCCTCCTGATCCCTCCATACCCATTGTAACCCTGGGACCTATTTTTAAACATGGAATGTGGAAGCGCCCCGGCCAGGCTCCACACCTGCTGGCTGCAGGGCTGTGCTGGAGGGGAAATGGAGATGGGGGACAGTGTCTTGGACTGCTTTGGCTTGGGGTGAAATCACAGAATTGCCTTGATTGGGAAAGACCGATCAGATCATCAAGTCCAATCATTAACCTCACAC
>NW_010288054.1:0-1154 GCF_000700745.2 Antrostomus carolinensis
TGGATGACCAGTTGACCATGAGTCAACAATGCACTTTTGTGGCCAAGAAGGCAAATGGTATCCTGAGATACATCAAGAAGAATGTGACCAGTAGGTAGAAGGAGGTGATCCTCCCTCTCTACTTTGCCCTAGTGAGGCCGCATCTGGAGTGTTGTGTCCAGTTCTGGGCCCCTCAGTTCAAGAGAGATAAGGAACTTCCAGAGATAGTCCAGCGGAGGGCTAGGAAAATGATTAAGGGGCTGGAGCATCTTTCTTACAAGGAAAGACTGAAAGAGCTGGGTCTGTTTAGCCTAGAAAAGAGAAGACTGAGAGGGGACCCTATCAATGTTTGTAAATATCTAAAGGGCAAGTGTTAAGAGGATGAGGCCAGACTCTTTTCAGTGGTAGCCAGCAATAGGACAAGGGGCAACAGGCACAAGCTGGAACACAGGAGGTTCCACTTAAACGTGAGTCAAAACTTCTTTACTGCGAGGGTTACAGAGCACTGGAGGTTGTAGAGTCTCCTCCTCTGGAGATATTCAAAACCTACCTGGATACAGTCCTGTGTAAATTGCTCTAGGTGAACCTGCTTTGTCAGGGAGACTGGACTAGATGATCTCCAGAGGTCCCTTCCAACCCCTACCATTCTTGTGATTCTGTGAATACATAAAATCAATCCTCACTGCAATTGTTAAATTATTAGGATGACTACCTACACTGTCGTGTCTGTGTCAAGTTACGTGATAGGTAAGTAGCCAGGAAATGGGGAGGCAAGTATCCTTCAATTTTATCCTTCTTCTATGACCATGAATAACTTTTCTACTAAATTTTTTATAGAATACTTTCTAGTTATCTACAGAAAGCTCAAGATAATTGTATGTATCATTAAAGAATCTGATGACCTATATCCACATTGATGGGTAAGTCCCATGGGCTTAGTTAAAACTGGTGTCATTACCTACTTTAACTCTACAAGGTACTTGAACTGAATCTGTTATGCTATTGCTCTATTACCGTCAGGCATTTGACATTCTTGAGTGTATGAATGCAATCAGCTAAATGCTGCTTATTTTTTGACAGATATTCTGTGCCAGGACATGAATAGTGTTTGCTGAACAGAAGAAACTACAGTTGCAAGTCATAGACTGTGCTTAAAAAAAAAAAAAAAAAAAAAA
>NW_010288055.1:0-19672 GCF_000700745.2 Antrostomus carolinensis
CCCCCCCTTGATGTTAACAACTTAAGCGTTCCCAAGTATGGTGAACCCTGATCTCAGCACTAGGGTTTTTTGTTATTGATTAATTAAAAACTACTTGTTATTCTTAGCACTGACATAATTCATTTTTGGGGTTTATTTGACAGTTTTCTTCATTATGCAAGTCCTAATTGTTATGGATCGCAGTCTGCTATTTTTCCATGAGTTATGTACTGTAACCTTTCTCCTCCATTGCTGTCTTAATTTTGACCCAGCTGATGGTTTAATCAAGTTAATTGTCTTTCTTTGGATATGCTGTTGTGGCCTTTTCCCATATGATGAACTTTTTCCTAAATAGTTTGATTAATTTATTGTTTATTTTGTAATTTTTCTTCTCAATCAGTTTAGCTTATTTTTTTTTTTTCTTTGGGAAGTGAGCTGGTTTGAAGCAACAGTGTATGTAGATCTGAATAACCAAGTACGTCACTCGAACCAGTCCTGCTTGCCATGCAGTGTGCTTTAGCCTTGTAGGCTGGATGGACTAGTAGCTCTTGCTCTGGAAGCAGACATGCACAAAAGTATCTCGAGCTGATTTCTCCTAATCTACTGTGTGCTTCTCAGAATGCTTGTTTCTGGAAATACAGAAAATATATATATATATTTTTAAACAGTTTAAGTTAGCGTTAGGCTGGGGCTAGCAGAAGTAGGGATATTGTTCAATAAGGGGATCAAAACATTTTCAAAAACTGAGTCTTGAAAGGGTAATATTGTAACATTTCCCATGACTTTCAAGAGGCAGAAAACAATGTTTTCAAGAGTGCTCTGTGCAGTAGCCCACAATTCATATCTGGGTGATTTTAATGGGGTTGTTTTCAGAGATGAATGTCTATTATGGAGTTAAGTGAGTTTTTATAATAATAACAACTCTTGTTTGTAGTGCTACTGCACATGTGTATGTGGGTGACAGTAAATCCTTATGTCTTCACCTACCTTCAACATTAATATGAGATACAAACAAATGATTGTTTGTAATAAAAATAAATAACCCATTAGATAGCTTCCAGAGGACGTGTAGCTCTTTTGGTTACTGGCTTTGGTTAATGAAATAAAATTGACAAAGGAAAGCCCAGAAAAGATTTATTGTTAAATAAATCTTAGGTATATATTGTACATCCTTGGAACAACAGATCTTTAGACATTAGCTTTAAATAGATTTACAGGAGTCAAAGGTCATAGTTCCTGAAAACAGAGGAAACTATGCATAGAGATCATGTTTATTTTCAGTCTCTTAAAAAAATCAAATGAAACCTTTCAGTGTATAAAGCAGAAGCACTTTGTTATGAGTAGCAGAACCAAGGACTGCGGATATTTTCATCTCCCTGGTTACCATGTGTAACAAAAACAGATGTAGAAAAACTTGTGGCTTTTTTTCATCATTACTTGCCTTAAGAGATTTTTTTTTTTTTGTATTGAACTTTAAATAAATATAGTAATTCTCCTGAAACATCTGCCCATAGAGCATGTACCAGAAAAACCCACAGCAGATTGGAAGAGGGAGCCATATGCAGTGGCTTCTGAGGAGGGAGTCTGGTAAGAGATCTGTACCACCTTCCTGAATGAGTGACAGCTTTAATTACATGGTTTTACTGCAGGATAGATGAAGATAGATTTCCAGGATAGATGAAAACTTAGCACTGAGACATTTTTCCACAGATTGAATGCCAACAATTTAATTTTAAATAACCCACTTTAAAATTATAAACAGTTTTAAATTAGGATTATTTTCCCAAATTGTTGAATACAAAATGTCATTATTATTTAAAGCTGAAGCACAGAATGATTCAAACCCCCTTTCTGATGAGACTGGGCATTGCACTTGCCTCCTTTGGACAGGGTGCATGGTGGAGGCTGGGTCATCATTACTTGCCTGGTGATTCCAGTATTTTTCCATAGAGGGCTATCCAGGATCATATTTATCCTTTCCATCCTTTTTAATCTAAATCTTGTTCTCAACACTAAGTACCATGTGTCAGGGCTTTCCTAGTTTGTTTTTTGGTTTAACTAGTTCATGGTCCTACATTTACCACAGAGAAAAATTTTGCTCAGTGCCTCTTAAAGATCTTACCTTCATAGTGGATTATACAGCTGTTGTTCATAATGCTTATGAATCAGACTCAGCATTCCCTTCTCTTTCCTGCTATAGAACAGTGGCTGGTCATGCCACTAATCAGCCATAGGATTGTTTGTGGACTTTCATGGCTGCTTCCTCAGAAGGCTTTGAACAGTCTAACTCTTTTATCTGAGTGACCAAGAAATTGGGTCATTTGGCTTACATTTTGATGTCAACTATTGTATCTGTGGTTCATCAACTTGTAAGGTAATGGATTCCTCCCACCAAGCAGTTTTTTGGGAATGTATTGGTAGGTAACATAAGGCACTAATGTATTTATTTATTTGTGGAGCTCTTATCAGAATAAGAACTAGGTGCTTATTTACACAGTAAAGCTAAATTGCAATGAATCAATGGCATTGGAGTTGCTGCAACTACTCAACTCTGTTCCGAATACACTTGTGAGTGGAAGTATCTGGGTCCTCTGAATGGACTGGGTGCAATAGTGTGGTGGTTTCACTTGTCTAGCAGCCAAACGGCTGTTCGCTCACTCCCAGGTAGACTCGTAGGCTAAGATAAGAACAATTTAATAATTGAAATAAAAGGAAACTTAAAATAGTAATGATAATAATAATAGTAGTAAAATATGCAAATGAGTGATACCCAGTGCAACTGCTCACCACCTGCCGACCAAGCCCGGCCCGTTCCCAGATAACGATCCCGGAGGAGCGACAATCCCAAACCGAAACAACAATCCAGTAAGAGTGAGAGCCCAAGTGAAAGCCAGAGAGAGCAAGAGAGGAAGAGCCCCTCACTAATATACTGGACATGATGTGATATGAGATGGAATATCCCATTGGCAGAGCCAAATGCCAATTGAGCTCATTAATTTCAATATTCCTCAGCCCCTTAGATCTTGCCCTTGTAGACTGACAGAACACAAAGTCCTTCACTCCCAGTGACACAAATGCAAACACGGGTATGTTATCAGTGTCTCTCTCATAACAAATCCCAGCTGAAAGCAAAATGCAGTGCTGTTCTGGCTACTGAAAAGAAACCCAGCTCTGTCCCAGCTGAAAACCAGGACAAATGGGCATAAAGGAGGCTGAAATACCTGGAGATTGTAACAGGCAGGGGAGAAAACACCTATGGAAGGAGCATGAATAGAAAGGGAAGGAGGAATGATCAAAGTGTTCATAATTTGTGTTCCAGTGATGGTAGGAATGTGCAAATCTTTCTGGTTTTAGATCGGGGATCACAGAAAGTGGAGTGGTTCATAGACAGGCCTGAAAAACAAGCCTTCTGAAAAGGCTTATGCTAGAACTTCTGCTGCTTAGGCGTTAGGGAACACACTGTATTTTTCTTTCACGGACAGGGGTTTAATGGAACTCCTACCAAACAGATTGCACTTACTACAGCTTCAAGTGCAGCGTTCACATGTTCTTTGTACGGCCTAATTTTAGTCACCCAAGTCAGATGCGGATTTAGAAATTTCATTTCCCAGATTTCCTGTGTATCCAACAGAAGGAGGCTAACATCAGTAGCAAAACTGGCCTGTGCTTTCCTACGTGTGTATCTTTCAGTTGTTTTGCTAGAGTTTGAAAGAGGAGAGTTTCAATTAGGAGAGTTTTAGTTGTGTGTGAGCAACATCTCAAACATGTAATGTGTAGGTGATATTTAAGATCAAAATCCTTCAGTACAATGAGGCTTTTGAAAGAATGTATTCTGAAGCACCTTGTCCTGAATTTTCCTTTCTTTTTACTCTCTCTCTGTGCTTTCTGAAGTAATTTATGAGATATCTGGCCCGAAAGCTGGCTAGAGAATCCTTTTGGACAGAGGACTTCCTTAGAGGTGCAAGTCAGTGTTGTTTGTCCACTGACCAACAATTTCATGATGGTATCTCTCCGAGTCCTTTTTATTCTTGTGATTGTCTGACAAAGTTCCTCTCTGGATCAGTCACTAGCCAGCACTGCTGTCATGTAAGCAGTAGATCTCACAGCAGCTAGCAGGGCTTGTACTTGTGTTTTATCATGAAGAAAAACCTTTCCTTTTGTAATATATCCACCAGTTCCCAGCTCTCACCAATTGCTAGGAACGAGGTTTCTCAGTGCTGGAGTGAAGTGAGGGTAGAAGGCAGATGCTGGGCATTGTGGAGAGTGTTTAAAGTGCTGTACAAAGCCAGATTTAACTGCTCTCCATCAGTCTAAGCTGACCCTTTAGGTATACCCAGGGCACATTCATAAAGAACAAAAGGTCAAAGTGTCAAAGACTCAGAATAATCAGCCAACTAAATGGATGGAAAAAAAAAATACTGGTTTCTTTTTTTCCCCTTCACTTGGGGATTGGATATTTGCCACCAAGCTTCAGACATAATTAAAGCAGGGGCCTTGTTCACAGCAGGTACAGCAGAATACCTTCTTTCATAGCTGCTTGACTACAATAATACTGTTTTTCTTGCATGAGAATGATTGTTTTGTTCAAATAATTCTCTGGGGCATAGCTCTTCCTACACTTTGTGGAGAAACCCACAGTTCCAACACAGGTCATCTTTCTCTTCCTTCCTTCCAGGCTATGCTTTTTTAACAGGGTAGCAGAGAACCTCCTTGATCAACAAGGAAGCTCTGGAAAGCTGGGATTCCACAGACACAGCTTTTTGGCAAAGTAAATGGTAATGATCTAAAGGACTGAGTTAATCAGACTACAGTTTTGCTTTTGGAAGACAGTGAAAAGTCTATGAGGGATGTTATGTTAAAAGTCTATGAGAGGGATGTTATCTGCATTGGTGTGTCCAGACATGTCCTGTATCATTAGAACAATGAAGATGTGAATAGTTGTTCCTCTGCAGACAGATGTAATCAGTTCCTCTATACAGTGTAGCTATTGGATGTCACATTTCCGCTTGAGTATGTCTTGTAGGAGACCTTCAAATATGATGAAGTTATGAAATAAGTAAAATACATCGACAAATATAATAAAATCAGTCACTCTAAATGATTTTTTTCTCTAGTGGAGGTTACCTGTGTATTATGTGGGAGAGAGGTGCCATCCTGAAAAGGTTTTGAGGGCTTTCTTCACAGCTTTCAGAAAATTCTGTGTTCTCTTTGTAATTGTGGGTCAGGTAGGAAAATCAGCCTGTGAGGATGGTGATGGAAAGATTACACTTGTACTTACATTTTATGTGCAGACCTTGGGTCCGTTTCCTTAAAAAGCTACCTTACAATGCTGCTATTTTGTGAATATCTTTTCTAAATTTTGAGGAATCTGCTCTGAACTGGTTCAGTTGAGCATAGTGGATTTAAGTATATTTTACTGTTTACAAATCCAGCTGGTTTCCAAATGTTCTGGGGTCTAGTCTAGCCTTCTAATATAATTATGAAAAAAAGGTCAGGCTAAATGTCAGGTGTTGACAAAGTACTGATTGTTTCCACTTTGCAGGCTTCATAAATGTCAAGAGAAAAGAACTCTGCTGTCTTGCCTTATTAGAAAAGAATTTAGTGAATGTAATGTGCCTGAAGAGTATTAGTGTGGCAGCACAGCAAACAGTCTCAGTCTCCTTCCATATCAGGTAGCTCGTGGAGGAATGGATGGATATGCAGGTTTCTCCATTTTGACTTTATACTGTAGATCCAAAGTCACCCAGAGAATTTTGGTATGTAACTCAAAGTCTCTTTCATTCTCATTTTCCATTTCAAGTTTTATCATTTCTACAGAAATTACCCACTGCTCAGTGTTTTTGTTTTCTGTCGTTGTTGTATGATTTTCCTTTAATTTGCTTGAACAAGTGCTCCTTGAGACATCATCTCAGAACTCCTTGCCAATACGGTTACAATCACCATCACCCTGCACTCAACTTTTTCTGGTTCTACTGGTTAATACTTATAGTAACAAGACAGCTGTTCCCAGTAAGAATATCCTGCAATATTCTTGATCATCCTCATCAATCATTAGGTTGTATACGTCACATAAATACTTGGCACTTGCTTCAGAATTCCTGATTGTCTGATAGTCCTAACAGCAGGAAGAGGGATTTTGAAGAAAGTGAAATACAGTACTTCAATTCTTGTGGAGAATTGCAATATGTGGTCACAGCATGTCACTTTTTATTTAACTGAACTGGATCATTATGTAGTTGTTCAAAGCCTCAGAGAGGGATAAGAGAGTATTTCTTTAGAACTCTGGTCCTGAGTTCTAGGTGAGCCCCAGAAAGCTACAACAGTATCATTGCAACCAAATATTACCTTCTGAGTGTTGAGGAAACTCCAGTGGTAGAAAGGGCAATAAAACAAAGAAGCATACAGAGTTGTAGTGACATATTTTGGGCTCTGTTCAGTTGCTGAATGGTGTTATGTGAGACTTTTTTTAACGCAATGTATTCCTGTTGGGCTGGGATATGGGGAGATTTCTGCTTTTATGGAGAGAAAGTTGGAAGCCAGGTGGGGATATCAAGTGGCTCTAAATGCTTATGTTTATCCAGCAGAATAGAGTTCATAAGGCCCTTCTAACTGCTTCCACTGCCTCTTACTGACATGCAGCTACGGCCCTGCAGTCATTCTGGAATTGCACCACAGCCCCTCTCTCATGGTCAAGTACTATCTTCTTAGGAAAACTGGTTGAATCACCTCCTAGACTCAGCCTTATTTCATCCTTCTCTCCTTTTCCTTTCTAAACATCTAGGTTATGACAACCTGATAAACCATTGGTGCTTAAATGACAGTCCAGTTTCCAATCCCTTTCTTCCCATATCCATAGGCCCTTTGCTTCCTATCTGCTGAAGCACCATGGTCCACGTTTGGACCTAGGAGATCTGTTTAAGCAATCTACATACATAGATATGCATATATGTTTACCTGTGAGTTCAGTAAGCGATAGCTGAGAATACTGAATGCTTTTATTGAGAAGTGTATCTGATGTCTATTATAAAATTAATTCCTCTACCTGGATTAGGCGAGGATATTTTTTAGGTTAGAAGGCATTAGGTAGTAACTCTGACCTCTCAGTGTCATATTCTTTCCTATCCTGCATGAAGACACCTGGGAATTAAGATTAATGCTGAGAATAAATTTGTGAATATTTGTGAAATTCTAGTTTCCACATGTAGTACCAACACACAAAGTGTGAGGCTGTCCCGTTCAGGTCAACGGAGACTTTCGGGTGACTAACAGTATTTATTCATACACACTTGTAGGATTATCTTGAAAGATATAAAAGATTATTTAAAAATAGTTTATTTTAAAATGAAATAGTATTAGGATAAAACAGAATAATTATGCCATTATGAATTAATTTAGAGTACATCATTTGCCTTTTAATGTATTCTGCTCAAATTTGTCTGTTTAAATCTCGGGCAGAGGAAAAGTAGGCAGAATGTTCTCTTCTGGCAGAAAGCTGTCTCGGCATTTTAAATACATACATTAAAGGTAGCTACCGGGGATTGCTCTGTCTATATCTGTAATAACGTGCTAATCCCTTGTGTGACATCTTTGTCTGTCACTGTGCAGTGTGGCACAAAAAGGAATGGATAACACAGATTGCTCTCGATCTGGAAAACTGGTGGCTGCGTAGAACAAAGGAGTTTTTTTCCATGCCACTTGGGAGGCTACAAAAGGCATTCATTTTAAAAGTAGACCGGGGTAATTACCACTACATTTATGTTAGAGGTTAACATTAGTGTTATTTCCTCTATTGCCTGGTTTTACAGAATGTTATGCCCCACTGCTTTTATTAGATCCAAGCAATGGATGAAATAAGTGTTATTAACCTCTAACACTTGAAAAAATTAGTCTTAAGAAAAATAGAGAAAAAGCTGGGCAGTTATTTTTTTCCTTGCTTGTTGGGTGAGGTGCTGTAAAACTTTACAAATTTAGTAGTTATTTCATAATGTATGCATGGGAAAAAACCAAACCTTGGGAAGCAAAATAAGAAAACCAAAGTCAGTAAAATGCTTGCAGCTTTTCTTAAGTCATTGAAAATTTACATAAAATAGAACAATAGAAGTTTTTTACTGAGTATGGGGTCATTTGAATTAAAAAAACACTAATGTGAGTCTTAACATAGCATGTTAACCAGCTATGTTTCATTGATATCATAGTTGAGAGTTGAGAACATTTCAGATGCTTTACTTTGTGGTTGCACACAGGACCTCGAATGACGCTAGTTTAAACAATTCCAAGACCCATGTGCTTAGTATAATTAGCGACTGGTTGCAGTGTCACCAGAAATAAGAGCTGAAGAGGTTCCCACACAGCACAGATTTAGCAAGAGCGCATATCCTGTCGTCATTAGAGACAACCCCAGAGGATGGAATCAGGAGAAAACTGCTGGATGTACTGGGATATGGATTCCTGAGGTCACTTCCTAGGTTGGTCACAAAACTCATATATTTATGGGCATGGATGCACAGCCCTCTTCCTGCTCCTCACCTGTAGAGTTCAAATAGTGCTGTTTCTTACCATGCTGTTCTGAAGTTAATTTGATGAATAAATGTGAATGAGGGAAATTGAAGACTAACATACAGGGGTTGTAAAAGTGCCTGTGACCATGGACTTTTTTGAGCCCTGTTGTTCTATGAATTAAAAAATAGAATAAAGCTATGAATACAGTGTCAGATGTAAATTTTTCCTGAATTGAAACTTATTTATTTTAAGGTCTTCAAATTGATTTTTTTAACTGCAGCTAAAAGTAAAGAAAGTATTTTTTTTCCCCAAAAAATTATTTGATTCCTGATTTATCTTGTCCATTTGCCAGCACAGCCTTTACTAACCTTACGAAGAGTTAGGTGTCTCCTACTGCTCCCTTCCACCCCCCTCCTCCCCCAGTCAGGACTGTAGGTTTGGACATGGTTTGACTTTAAAATTCTGGTTAAATTCCACTTTCTTCCTTCCGAGTTAGATGTATACCTAATTACTCTTTGAAATACTGTTTTTTATCAATATGTTTCTTAATTTCTTAATAAGAATTTTTCATACAACAATCTGAAGAGTGGGAAGAATGAAAAATGTTTTTGAAGGGAGGAAGAAAAAGTGTTTTTTTAAGGCCACAATCATTGTCAGGAAGAAGTAGAGACAGGAGAACAGATGTATCGGAGAATTTTAATTTATTAAACACATAACATGCACAGCAACCAACTAACTTCTAATTACTGGTGTTTTTCTAAAAGCTGATCTAATCTGCCTTACAGAGCTATCCCAGTACTCAACATTCTTGGAAATCGAACTGATGATCTCATTGGTCTTTCCTATCTCTAATTACTACGAGGTTGTGTTTTATTCCATATTGGAACTTTTAAAAAGATTATAACTAATTGCTGGTGATAAGGGTATGTGTCATTGCTTGAAATGAAAAATCTACTTTAGATATATGTAATTTTTTTTTTTTTTTTAAAAAAAAGCTTTTAAAGGTGACTGTAAGGAATTCTGTAAGACTCCTATAGTATAATTGCTATGGGAAGCAATTACGGTAGAGAGCACGCCCTTGAAACATGATTTCTACAAACACATACTATTGCCCTTCTTTAATATTGCTGAAGTTCAGAAAGTAAATACCGTCATTTTCTAAACATTTAAAATATTCAGTGACCCAGCTAATTTACTTTCAGGTTATTCAGTTTTTACTTACTTTCTTAACTATCTCTTCAATAGCTTAATTGAGTATTTTAAGCCAATAAATTACCCTTCAACATTTCTGTCTGGAAGCTCAGTCAGTATCCAAAACAAGCTTGTCATTAATGAACACTTCCTTGAACAAAAGAAAGGAAGGCGGCAGACCTGAATTGTGGACGTTGTTTGGTTCCCTTATTCTAAACACATTAGTACACTGTATTTTCCCACTTATATAGGCTTTTGTACGGTGAGCATGTGACTGTTTAAATGTCCCAGCAGGGCATCCAGAGACTGCAAAAAGGAAAAAAAAAAAAAAAAGAAGAAAGAAGAAGAAAGAAAGAGAAAAGAAAATTGTTTGGAACAATTTGCATTAGTTCAAGGGCAATGTTAAGCATTTTACAGCTGGTTTATTGCTATTCTTGTACTGTTTAAGCTGTCTTTCATGTCAAAAGTCCTTTCCTGCTTACAAATCATCAGGAAGAATTGTGGCCACCACGCTGTTTCCTAAGCTCCTCCAGGGGTTCTGGCCCTTTGATCACAGATATCGTTTGCAATCGAGTTAAAAATAGGGAGCTGCTGAGATAAGCCGAGGCTCTGACAGGAGACCAGCTTTCCTTTTTCTTTTGGACTTTGTTCACTCCTCCTGTAGTATGGGAACACGTAATCTTGGCACAGAAGGAGTAGTGTTATGGCTTTAGGAGATGCGTTTGAAGGAGTCGGAGAGGTCATTAAAGAGCTCAGCGCCTTGGGAGCGCAGTCCAGCTTTGCAAGATCCCTGGGTTCAAAAGCGGGCTTGTAAACTAGAGCCCCAGTACATAAAATTAACAAATGTAAGCCTGCCTGTGTCTTTGAGGCAGATGCAACTCAATGCCAAGATTTTAGCACTTCCCAGCTCTCTTTAGTGAGGAGAAATCTCTATTTAAAGATCACTTCCTCAAGAATTCCATTAAAATTGTCAAAGAACTCTGTGCTTATTCAAGCTGATTGAAAGTTCTCATTGATGTTGGTGGGCATTAGATCAAGTTTGAAGTGGCCGTGTTGTGGGGAAAAAGCTCCAGAATAGTGCATGTACTTTTCTGCTCTAAGTGGAATAGGGAAAAATTTTCTTGAATGGTATATGTATGTGCAACCTGAGGAGGAAAGGAACAAGTGAGGTTAATGCTCCCCCCCAAAAGTAAATGAATTTTAGGTTTATGTCATTGTCTTTTTTAAGTTATACTGACACCTCCTTTTGCATACATCAAGGATTAGGGTAAAGAAGTCTTTAATTTAAACAGAAAATTTTTATCTTTAAATAAAATATCCAAATAATGTAAGACATAGAACACGCAGAAACTGCACAGCCCGTGTACAGACTACTTTTATTAATATTCTTTATTAATTTGATTATATTGCTTAGGAACCTAGGTCATGAACCAGAAGCTTGTTGGGCTAGATGGAAAACCAGAAAAACGAATAACAAAAAGCCAGTTTCTACAAGTTTTTTGTAACCAACAATTGAAATACAGGGAGAGGCAGAGCAGCTGTCAGAGTACATCAGCAATCTTTGTTTTTAGCATTCCTCGTGGCAAAAGAGTTGTTTCAGAAGGGATTTGAATGTGGATGCAGAGGTAGCTTTACAACCATTTTCTGCAAGACATGCGGTTTATATTTCATTGGATAGAGGACAGAGAGACAGGAGAGATATAGAAAAGTACAGTGTTGTTCCAGCTATGATGTTTAAAGGATATTAGGAAGGAAAGATTAGAAGGGAGAAGCAGATTTTATTAGTTGGATAGATTTATTTGGGGAAAAAAAACCTCACAAGATCTTAAGAAGGGCTTTTGTGCCTACATAGCAGTTGGTAAAATAGAAGATATTACGCTCCCCATGAACCCTTTCTTGTTTATAGAGAGGACTTATATGGCCTACGAAATAGGCTACAGATATGATCGTGCTGAATTTTGGTTTCACTTGTGCAGTGACTGGGAAGGTAAGAGAAGCTCGCTGTTGTCTGACTAAAAATAATCACTGCATGTTCTTGTCCTCCAAAATAAATGGGAGGGGTGGTAGTTAGATCTGTGGTTTTTGCTGCATGCAGTCACATAGGAGCTGTGATCTGCTTTAATTAAGTAATTTGATAAGAACATGATATTTTATGAAATCAGGAAAAGGTGAAGTTGGAGAGAAAAGTAAATCAGACTTGAATTTTCTGTGCAGTTGTTCAGTTGTTAGAGAGCTGCCTCTGTGTATGCCAGTTTAACAGGTCAGAACTTTTACTACTGAGTTTTGCATTTGGGAATATTTTAATCATATAAATACTACTGGCAGTAAAAAAAAATAACTGGAAACTTTGTGGGAAAAAGTTGGTTTTTGTCAGTTTCCCCCCCCTTTTTTCTAGTAAGAAAGTTTTTTTTCTGGATAGTTTACTGGTATATATCTTGACAGAAAAGTTATCAAATGGCTCATTTATCTTTACAACAAAAGATACATTTTTTTTTTCCTCATGTGTTCCAACCATTAGTTTAAGATTTACCATCTATAAAATAAAAGGAGAGCCTTCATAATTTTTCAAAAAATGCAAGAAATACCAGTGTTAATATCTCAAATTCAGTGGTCTTTATTTAGATACTCTTTACAAAGCCTGTTTTCTCTATCACTTTTTGTCTTCTTAATTGGCTGTCTATTATTGCCACAAAGCACACCACAAGCCTGTCATCTCGTAAGCTCTTGTATACCAAAAACAATGCAAGTCCATGGTAATAGCTTCTAAAAATTGTCAGGAGGAAGAAATTCTATATTGCCAAACAAAATTCCCCAATGAAAAGAGCAGAACATACTCTGACAAACATCCTACCTTGTGAAACTCAGGTGGGAAATTAGTCTGAGAGTCCTAAGAACAGAGCTGAGGCAACCGCCATCACAAAGGTGACACAGCAACATCAGCTGGAATAGAGACTTGTTTTTTCATGAGCAAGATAGGAGATATGGCCAAAGAAGACAGCACAGTGAAGCAAGGGTCCAGGAGTGGGGTGGGATCACTTGGTTTGCTTATGTGGTTGGTTGAAAAGGAAAAACCTGACCAGGTACACATCCCTACATCTTTGAACTTGCTGTCCTCGGTACCTTTCATAGGAAATGGGGAAATACAGGGACTTCTGTGATAGGACAGCTGATTATATAGGGTGGTTGGTGCTAAAGTGAACATCTAAAGCAGGTCAGCTGAATCACATCTTAAAAGTTCTTTTCTCTCTTCATTGACCCTGAAGGGGGGTGGGCCTAAGACAATTAGTGTAGTTATCTAAGACTATGTGTTGTGAATTACAGTCACCCTCATCAGAGGACAGGGGTGTTACCTCCTGCTGTAGATACAGCACAAGGAATGGGCTTACTTATGGTTTTCTTCTGACGGAGAACTAAGGCACCTACTTCAATTTTCCCCTGGCTCTGTTACCCCTGAGGACTGGAGAGCCTGGCCTTGGCCTGGGGAAGGAGGCAAGCCAGAAGACTGCTGTCTGCTGAAAAACTCTTGGCCCCTGAGCTGACTCTTTATGGATCACCATTTGATGTCAGGTAGAGCTACCTACCTAGGGGTGCTTCGACTGACTGCTAGCAGTGCAGGGAGGGAACTGAAAAAGGGACATGTGCAAACTCACTGCTGCAAAATACTGAGTAACCTTCTCCTGGGCGGCTTTGGACTTGCCTCTGATGTATCCATTTGCATAACTGATTGATTTTTATTTTGTAGAATCGTAGAATGTTGTGAGTTGGAAGGGACCCACAGGGATCATCGAGTCCAACTCTTGTCCTATTTGGTTTAATATTGAAAGAAAAACATAGAGTATGTGAATATTTCTCCCATGTAAAGAAAGCAAAGCATTTATATAACCATATGTAGCATGTATAATTATTATACAGAGGAAAATATTTATTACTCCTTAATATAAAACATAATATAGTGAGTGCTTAAAGCAAGCCACTGTAATTCTGTATTATTGACAACGTCAGAGCGCTCATCAGATTCAGTTACGATATGATTGCTGCTAATTATACAACTCATTTGCTAATAAGATGTGAGTCCTTCTGTAACTTCTACAAGTGGAGCTATCCTAGGTTGTATTAGAAAGCCACTTAACTGCACGATGTTAAACAGTCGTGGTTGCTTGTTCTTTAGACAAATGTAAGCAAAATTGCTGTGCTCTTGAGGCAAGATTTGAGAATGTATTGTACTTGCCTCTGTATCTCCCTTCTGCTGTCCAACCTGGGAGAAGGTCTCCTCGTGAGTCATGAAGATTGGGATGTTCTTAGAAAAGATGCCTTTGTGTGCATGTGTCTTTGCTAGAGATCATCTGTCTCACGGCCTTGAATTTAAGCAATCTGTGGCTCTAAACTGAATTCCGTGACTGTGGAAGGCAGTTTCCACTTTAGTCCTGTAAGAACTAAACCATCACACATGCTGCAAACACAGACTTTTGAAATGGGAGAGTAACATGATTAGAAATGTTGGGTAGGGATTCCTGTTTGAGAGATGTAGGCTCTACACTCAAGCCTCAACTTTTAGTACAACTGTGGGGGAAAAAAAGCCAAACAAACAAAAAACCCCCCAAAACACACAAAAAATGTTTTACTATTTGATAAAACCAACTTTCCTCCTCCTGGTCCTTTAAAAAGTGTTGCTTGAAGTTGGCCTTGCGTATGATTTACTGGTTAGAGCCAGCACCTCCAGTGGCTTAGTTCTAACGTGATGGAAAATACAAATTTCTAATGTCTTGCCTTTTGTATCAGCATTTGTTTCCTTCTTTGCTGTTTTTTCTTACTTGGTTTCTAGCATATTACAAAGTTCCATGTAGTGACATCTATGACAGAAATGACATTATCTCTTGTAGAAAGGATAGTGTAAAAAAAAAAGATCCAAAATAGTTTTAAATTTCTTTCCAATGATCTGTGCCTCAGGGAAGGAAGATAGAGGAGAGGGACAGGGAAAAACCTTTGAAGAGGATGGAAAATCCATTTGCACACATGTCTGGAAAATCAGTTTCCTCCCAAGCTGTTGTAAGACTTTTGAAGAAATCATTATATTACCTTTTAATCCCCCAGTGCCAGCAGTTGCCTGTGTGACCAGACACTGCCAGCAATGGTCTGTGTGTCTGACAATCTTCCCTCAGTGTCCACATGTTAATTAGATTTGTTCCTGTGGAGAAAGAAGCACATTCATGTGCACATAAACACACACATTTTTGCTTTTCAAATTCTGACAGAGATTATGAATTGCAGGTATTAATAGGACCTGTAAAACAGTATGGAATACGTCTTACTTCCTTTTTGGCATCAAGTATATCCTGTCCCTATAGTGAGGAAGTACTACAGCAAAAATATTGGTATTTGCATTGTTGGTGATAACCCATTCACCAAGAAACTGGGATACTCAGCCTTCTCTTCTTCTTTTTACAGGACAGTATAAACTGATTATTATTTCATTTTTTTTTAATATCTAATTACATATTCTTCATGTATCTGTCTGTATAAATGTGCACATTAGACAAATGTGTTGTCATAATCTGTGGCATTACTCTTGCTTATTTCAAAGGTGGTGTTCTGCATAGATAAATATGGATCACACATGACGTTACTAGCATTTCTACATACATAATTTTACAGTTGTCTCCTGAGAAAAAGAATCTGTGGACTGAGTACTAGAAAATCTATGATACTCGTGCGCGGAGGACTGGGCTACAAGGGAGCCTCTAGGTGTACAAGGAATAATCCTATGCTTTGCATGCATTTTTTAATGTTAAACTGATGTCAATTAAAGGATTGATAGATTATTTCATACTCTGAATGCTGCTATCAGTTATCTACAGCCAAATCTCCACCCCTTATTTACTCAAGTAACTGTATAGAAGTTGAGATATTACCTAAGTAACATTATATATAAAAAAAAAAAGTCCCGTGGGTAGATGATTGCTTGTTATATCAGTATAGTTCTAATGGAGAGGTAACAGTGTGTGGTTAATATGATATCCCATGTAAACAGTACTGTCTTTATAGTCTTAATACTGAATATACAAATCCATGCAACTCTCTCAGTAACAAGGCTTTGCTTTAATTGCTAACCAAATCTGGAAAAGTTCTTGTTGAGGATGTGTCTTCATATAAAATGTTTTATTGGGCACCCTTGGGTAGGAAGTGGTGAGCCAGACTGATTGCTTAAGCCTCCGCCACTGAAATCATAATTGTGTGTGTTGGTGACCCTGGGATTAGGATAAGACAAAGAAAGTCCCTCTGTTTTTAAGGTCACGTTGCTGTTAAGATTTGTTAAAGGAAACTATTTTCCCATTGTGATGATGGCATATATTTCCCCCCTCCCCCCCCTTTTTGTTTTCTTTTATGATCCCTGTATGAGAGTGATGCAGATGCTCTCTGAGCTTTGTTTGCCCTGACACAGACAAAGATGTTGGGCCCAAAGTCAACCACGTAACCTCTCAAAGCCACTTAAATGTGCATTATCTCAAAGACGTGAGCAGACACATGGTAATTGGCTTTCTCCTGGTAGTAAGCAGAGTTATGTTAAATGTGGGCCCGAGGGGAACCCCTGTTTTGCGTTGTAGTTTATTATTAGGTGAGGAAATTACTGGACACCTCCAGCTGCCATTAATCAGCCGTGGAGTCTGACTGGAGCCAAGTGAGAGGCCTGTGGGTGGATGCCGCTGAATGGCAGGGAAATACAACGAGACAGAGACAAATGTTTTCCAGCTTAGCAGTGCTAAACTCTGCCCTTTCACAGTCCTTAACATGCATGTTCAAATTGATTTAGTCTGTTTACCCCCTCAGCCTAACCATCTATTTCCACTGAAGACTGACAGTTTTATGTGTTGCTACCATGTTATTATGTGTTGCTATGCTGCCAGTAGCTATAGTATTTCAGAAGGGCTCACTTCCAGACATAAAGGAGAAAGGGGGTGGGGAGCTTGAGTCACTTAATTCCTTTTTACAGGGTGCAAAACATGTTGAGCATGACACCAGTTCTGTCCCCTTCTCTCTTTCCTTTCTTCCTTCCTCCCCTGCCTTTATTTACTTATTCATTTATTTATTGATGTTGGGTCAACAGATGCCATGAAAAAGCCTGAAATGAACTTGCATGCTTGAGAAACACATCTGTCAGGTGATGTAAGCCTCTGGCTTATTCCTCTTTTCTGTTTAGTTTACAAACATACCATTCCTTCAGGGCTTTGCTATGCTGACCAAGAGGCTAGTGGAGGTGGGTGCCACTCAAGCAAGGAGGAGCACAGGTAGCAAAACCGTGAGCTTCAGCTGCCTCCTCAACATACTTTAGGTCCATCGCTGCTGCCACTCGGCTGGGAGGTCAGTGTACTGAGGCTGCAAGAAAATCTGAATTGTCTATTGTACACACTCATAACATGGACAGGCAGGAACAGAAGGGAGGAGTTGTTCTTCTGTTTTGCAGGTTTTTTGAGACAGAAAACATCAGCTTCTTATCTAAAATCCCTCTTTCAGAGAGTTAGATAGCACTGACACTTCTTGTGCTGGCTAGTGTCTTGTCCCGCAGTTTGGGGGCCGAGGGTCTAGTCTGTAATGATAGAAGAGCCAGGATTTGGCTCTTTCTCCCCACAGGATGATCTACATTTTGCTGGTTGTTTTATATTGATTTTTTTTTTTTTTTTTTAACAAGGTGCTTCTTGTTTGCCTCAAAGGTAGGAAGCAATGAAGCCCCAAAGAGAAAGAAGTGGCAGGCAGAAAGTGAATTTTGGGCAGCTCAGTGATTAGGCTTGTCCTCTGGGGCTCACTTAGGTCGAGCTTACATATTCCTGAGTTCAGAATTTTGGTGCACTTACATGGTTTACTCTCTTCTAGTTTTGAAGGTTTCTTGCTCCTTTGCAAACCTGTTGCAAACCAGATGATGCAGCTTTTCCTTTTTCTCTTAAAAAATAAAATAAAAAAATATATATGCGCATATATAAAATACATAATAGCTCTGTGGAGCAATTGTATCAAAGTTAGCCTGCAATAGTAAAAAACATCCTCGGGCAGAAGATTGCCAGTCAGTAAAAAGGATTGTTTGGGTTTCCCCTTGCATTGCCTGACTTGGTTCATGTTGAATCATAACATGTTCAGAAACTGAAAACAAAGGCAAAAAGTGTTTATATACACAAAATGCTGATTTCTGAGCTCAGGCTGATGCGTGTTGCATATTCTAGCATGCCAGGCCCTGTGTACCTATGACAGACAGATCTTCTGTGCTCTGCTTTGCATTGAAACATCTGCAGAAACCCTGCAGTATCTTCAAGAAAGTTTTGAATGATAAATAATTTAATAAAATTATTAAATTTTGTAATTTTGATTGTATAAATAATTGTATAAATAATGTAATAAAAATATTGAAATAAATAATTAGTAAATTAATGCAATAAGCAGAACAGTCATAATCTACAGTGCTACATAGACAGAGTAGATATCCTTTGTAGTAGTCCTGTCTCTGTAGGAGAGAAAGGATGTGTTAAGATCTACCCCAAAGCTATCTTTTACAAGCAGGTAATCTTGCCTGACATCATCTTTGCTCTCTTCCACCCTGAGAGCCTAAAATTCAAATCAGGTAATATCACAGCACTCACTAAACAAATCTTGCAAAAATTACAGAAAAAAAACACCTGGTGTCAGAAAATGCAAGCATTGCTTGTGCGTTATTTAGCAGCAGCTGCCTGCTACATTCTATTCATTCTGTTTTTTAAAAAAAGTCTTGTAACAGAGTTTGCATCATTTCATAGCATCCTAGGTTACATGGATAGCTACCTTATGGCTCCCTTTTCAATATAACTAGTAATATTTCCCAGCATTTTGCATTAGGAAAGCCAGTGGTATGACCAAGCCACTCTAAACCTTATGTTTCCAAAAATGGACTGATTTAAAGATTTATTGATTTAATTTAAAATTACTGTATTTTTATTAGTACACAATTAAGGCATTAAAATCAAAACAAAACCATTTTGCCCACAGCAATCTCCTTTTTGGGGAGTAGAGGGAGAAAGGAAGGCGGGTGCTGAAGAGGTTTCTATTTTGATGGATACAGACATTCTCCACACCACATTTCTGTACTCTTCATTTTTACTCGGTTCACCACTTGCATTTGTGCAGGACCTGTGGTTTAAAGTGGCTTTTCCTGAGTGCTCTTTGCCTGTGGTCGTATTCTATCCATGGATAATGGAGTCACTGTTTACAAAACCTGGCTGGGTGGCTCTGGAGAAGAATACTTAGGAAGATGGTGATGTGGCCTGTGAAAGCTGCTGTCAAGCCCCTAATGCCATTAACACTGATGACTAAGATCAGGAAGAGCTCAGGGGTCAAGGGGTTGTCAGTTCCTCTCCCCATAGTGGAACCTCTGCTTTTGCAAAACCAGCTTTTCTTGGCTGTCTCTGGACATCCTCTGTCATTCTCTTCCTCTTTAATGGCTGGTTTGGTGAGATTTTCTTGTGTGCCAGGACAACCATCAGCTCCTAGTCCTTCCCTGAGCTGGGCAGGCACAGTGACCAGTCTCTTCCAGAGATCTTTTGGGTGTCTCAAATGAACCAGCTTTATTTTCTGTCTCTTCTCCCTGGCTGCCCTTTCCAGCTTGTTCTTACTAATGGTTCTCATCTCTGATACTGCCGAGTTCTCCAAAGTCTACAAGAGTCTTCTCTGTTCCAACGTTATATTTTTTTTATATGTCAGTATGAAAAAGATTAATATTGTCAAATTTTATTTTCCAGGAACGTTGTGAGATTTAAAACACAATAACTTTTCTTTTAAAACTACACCCTTTTGTCTTTTCCATGACAGCTTAATACAAAACAAACCCAAAAAGCTGGTAGAAGGCTCAACAGTATAGGAGGGGACAAAAAAAGGCAAATGGTTACATTAGAACATTGATCCTGCATGGCAAACTAAGTAACTGAAGCTCAATAAGGCCAAGCTTTTTTTTTTTTTCCTTTAATTTAAATGGGAATAAATTTGAAAT
>NW_010288056.1:0-587 GCF_000700745.2 Antrostomus carolinensis
AAGGGGTTTAACGTTCTTGGTGGCTGGCTGCTGCCGGCGCTTCCTTCTGGCACCCCTTTCCCGGAGTTGATTATTGACAGCCCCCTCCGGGCTTACAGTTGGTAGGTTAACGATTAAGGAATAATAATTTGATCTCAGGGAACCCTTGTGAATTGCTTTCGCTTAACTGAACTGGGATGCACAAAGGGGATGCTTCCCAGTCCGGGCTGCCAGCTCGTTCCTCTGACTCAGGAAAAGCTCCTGTCGCTTTTCTCTTGTCTTCCTGGTGTTTGAAGTGACAGCACTACTGTTGGTAAGCATTGGCTGACCTCAAGAACAGTTGATAAAGGCATAAATACATGAAGAAAATCCCCTGTGGATTTGATACACATGCATATTCAGTTTTGAAAAGTCATTGCATAGTAGCAAGAGAGTCTGCATGAGGTCTGGAAATCATCATTCTGTTAGCTTCCTGCATTAAAGAAGTCCTAAATCAGCTCTTTTGTTCCCAAACCAACACAAAAGAATTTGGAGATTCCTTCTATTTACCTAATGATTCCCTAGATTGCCCACAGTCACCTTCTCAGTCTTTACAAGGGGACCTAGAA
>NW_010288056.1:600-5967 GCF_000700745.2 Antrostomus carolinensis
TTCCCTTCTCCTTCTTCCCCTTTTCTTCTCTCTTCCCCTTCCTCTTCCCCTTTCTCTTTTTTTTTTTTTAAGAAGCCTGTAATATCCAAAACCACTGAAAGGGTAGAATGTCAAATATTATTATCCACACAAATTGAGACTCTAATTTAGTGTTCTTTCATTATTTTTCCTTAGGACCTTTGCCTCAATTCAGCATGTAGGCTGGACAGTGCTCATTTGAAAAGCAGGTGCTTAATGATTTATTTTATGCTTTTTATTTAAGGCTCTATTTACCACACACTCTCCAGACTCTGCTGAGAACTGGATTGCTCATTTCTGGGTGGGAAACAGAAGCACAAAGGGATGAGGGTCTAGGCTGGGACACTTGCTCTGTGGTACGTCAGATGTGGTTTTGAGAGCACTGCAGGGTGGGTGCTGCGTGTGCTCAGGTCACAGCCCCACTTGCCCCCAGCCCAGCAGTGGATGCTCCAGACTCCTGCCCGTCAGAGCCCGGATCTCCAACAAGCTCCCCAAAATAAGAATCAGTCTTAGACTGAAAAACGTTCACTACCTGGGTAAATTAGCTTCACATGACTTAACTAGCACCATGTAGGAAATCCATCACACAAACTCAACAGGGGTAGGGTCACATTTTCCAAAAACGTATACCAGTCTTGATCATTCTCTCCCTTTTTATACTCCTTTGATAGTTTCACAGGAGCTCTGTTCCAACTAAAAGCCAGGACAACTTCCCTACCTCATTTACTAAATACTTTCCAAAAGATGAAGTTGGGGTCCTACAGAGAAATCATTGTCTCCTATGTGCAAAGCTGATGCATCCCCATATGTTTCTATTTTTCCAGTGTCAGAGGAAAGGTTTCTGCACAAAACTTGAGCTTGATTATGCAATTGCAAATGATCACATGCATCAAGCAGACAAATGTTTTGCTTAATCTGCTTACCGTGTCCTTGGCAATCCTAATAACTGTTATGGTAGAGCTACATATTCTTTAAAAAGAGGAAATTGCACACACAAAGGCAAACACTAAAACAGATACCCACCATCAAAATTTAATGATGTGGCATTATACTCTACTGGCACTTAGGGAGGTCAGAAGAGTTTAGATCCTTTAGATCACCTGCATAAAAGTCTGTACCTGACTTAACAAAATAGTTGATAGCAATAGCAGGTTGTCAGCCTCTGGGCAGTTTGATACTAGAAGGTCACAGAGCACTTTGCAAGCAAGTTTCAAAACTATCTGCTGACAGTTGGGTTTGACCGTGATCAGCAGTTGAGAGCAAGGCTCTGCCCTCCTGGTGCTGCTGGCTCTACAGGAGGATATCTGGTCACACACCCCGGCCTGGCTGGCTCTGGGCTCTGAGCTCATTGCACAGCTTGTTCCAGTCCCACTGCACCTACCTTTCAGTCCCAGGGACCTCCTCACCTCTGCATTCCATTTCTAACCCCCACCTCTCTCAAATCCATGACCCTCTTGGATGTCCCCTATATCTGCTCTGGCTCTTCTTTGATCCTTGATGCATTGCTTAGACGAGGATGGAACTGCAAGCGACACATCTTCCCTTTCCCTCATCTGTGTTTTCATGGTCTCAGATCAGAGCAGGAGTTTCAGGCACATCAGGAGGATCTTTATATTAGGAAAGCAGCTGTGAGCCTATAGCAGTCATCTTTCTACAGATGTGACATGAAGAAGGGAGGTGGCACTGAGGGTCCAGGACATTCATCACCGCATGAAGTCTGACCACTCTCAGTCACAGCAGCCATGCAGTGGGCTCCTGCCTACACCACAGACTTCAAGGCATTACCTCTACTCATCACAAATTTGACAGCAAAAAAACAGCAGACAGAACAATTATGTGCCATGAGAAGACCAGATGGTGACTGAGGGCATTGCCAGTGTCCCCTCCTGGCAAGAGACACATTAATGCCCAGAAGATGCCACAGAGCCTGCCCCAGTCTAAGCCACTGCCTCTCACCCGGGTGCAAGCAGAGTCACGAGGAAACGTGTGGCGTCTTCAGGAGTGTGTTGGCATCATAAAACCACAGAATGGTTGAGGTGAAAAGAACCTTGGAGATGTCTAGTCTAGCCCCCACACAGGTCCATTTAGACCAAGTTGCCCAGGGCTTGCTCTACCCAAGTCTCAAACACCTCCAAGGATGCAGACATCGCAACCTCTCTGGGCAACAAGTTCCAGGGCCTGATGAACCTCATGTTGAAAACAATCTAAATTAGGTCAGATCACTAAGACAAGGTGACATACACCACATACACTGCATATGATAGTGACGAGCAGAACCTGTGACCACCAGTGATCCCCAGAGGGGTCTTATCCCAGACCACCAGCTCTCCCAGCTTACTCCGCCACTTAAAAATAAAAGCCCAGATAAGATGATGTAGAGTCACTGAAGTTGCCTGGATGTGAGTCAGCAGACAACTGGATGCAAGACTTGTTAGAGAAAGTGCAACATGGTAGTGGTGAGCCTGCACACCCTACACTAGCTGAGATATGTCTGTACCACCACCAGACTTCTCAATTAAAGTGTTCTCCATCATCAACCCAACTACTCCAGGTACCCACCACTATGGCAGTACCAGAGATATAGAGGACATCACATAGGGTGTCACAACTAAGGTCAAACAGGCCTTTAACCTTTACAACTTTTATTTTACTGCATATGAATCAAATTATGTGTATACATAAATATATAAAGGTACTCCATATGCTGTTATTTCTCAAGAGTACCTTTTAAGTCTCATCAAAAGCTGGGAAAATTTAACTTGCTTCCTAGAATTTAATGAATCTTTTTGTTTATGCTTTCATTGGGTTGAAGTAGTCCAAGAAATGCATTCCTGAGTAAAGCCACACTTGCAACATTGTGAGACCAGATAAGAAAACCACCAAGAAATAAAAGGAGAGGAGGGAATAGATAGGAATCCCAAAATTCCAACTCACCTCTGAAAATTGTACTGTGCATCTGTCACAGTTGTCTGCTATAGAGGAGAGTAACTGGGAAGCAAAAGGTGGAATTGGTTGAACTATGTAACGATGTGCTAATAGACTACACATTTCTTTGATAAGCTGCTCTTTTAAAAAAATCACTAAACTCTGCACAGCAATGGATTCCTCTTGTGGATCTTAGAGACTTGTAACAAATTATTACCTGATTATAAAATTCTCTGTAAACTGGGCTTTATATCTTTTCCAGCAAATTGCCCTGCTCTCTGTTGGCTCCTTATCTTCAGTGCAGAAAGATACACAACATTTATAGTGAAGGCAGAGCTTGCACACTCTTCACCTTCTCTAACATGTTACAAAAAGCCCAAATATTTCTGTTTGTGCAAAACAAAACTTTGCCTAAATTTGTGCTTACTTACATACATGAAAAAGTACAGTGTTGCTTGCCAGACTTAATTTTTTTGTTCATAAACCTTCAAAGCAATGAAAATCTTCCATCATTATTTTTTGTGTTTTTTCCCCTTCTTTTGGTGAGTCAAACTCATTTCCTAAGTTAGGCCTGTCCTCCACCTTCTACTTAGCCAGTTGTCTAATCTGAGCATAACAGATATGAATGAGTTCAGTGGCATCTTGATAGAACATGAAAACTTTGAATACTGAGGGAGGAGAGAGGCTGATTTTAATTTGTGGCTGAAGATATAGTGTACAAGGTGATCCACTGGGCCTTTTGGAGACAAATAAATAATGAAGATAAATACAGTAAATGCTTGAAAAATGACTTTGTAGGAAAAGCCTGAGAAAAAGACTTCAAGACTCTGTGCTGTTATATCTCAGGCAATACATTCTATATGGCATATGTCATGCACACTAAAAAACTTCATTTGGTGAGCTGCACTGACAACTGGCTTTGTTCACCTTTGTGCTTATTTAAAACAGGTTGTTCCATGAAGCTGTTAAAGAAACTACGTGCACACACACAGACACACGCACACACATTTGCAAACAGGCTTTTTTCTTCTTCCTCAGATCTTTCTAAATAAGTCATGCTGCCTGGATTTTAAATACTTTTTCTCTTGCAGCATGAAAATTGCCTTACGTCAGGATCTGCTGCCTTTTATGGAAGCATGATTCAAAAGGTTTAACAAAAGAATTTCTGACTTTTTCTTTTTCCACTTTTTTTTTTTTTTTTCCCCCTTTCTGGTTTCCAGCTTTTTTAACACTTACGTGTATCCTTTTGCTATCTGGGAAAGTTCAGTACCTCCAATACTGGTAGTTAGTAGGTCGAGAGAGGTTCTCCTCCCCCTCTACTCTGCCCTGGTGAGGCCACATCTGGAATATTGTGTCCAGTTCTGGGCCCCACAGTTCAAGAAGGACAGGGAACTGCTTGAGAGAGTCCATCGCAGAGCCACCAAGATGACTAAGGGAGTGGAGCATCTCCCTTATGAGGAAAGGCTGAGGGAGCTGGGTCTCTTTAGCTTGGAGGAGACTGAGGGGTGACCTCATTAATGTTTATAAATATGTACAGAGCAAATGGCATGAGGATGGAGCCAGGCTCTTCTCAGTGATGTCCAATAGTAGGACAAGGGGCAGTGGGTGTGAGCTGGAGCACAGGAGGTTCCATGTAAACATAACGAAAACCTTTTTCACTGTGAGAGTGACAGAGCACTGGAACAGGCTGCCCAGAGAGGTTGTGGAGTCTCCTTCTCTGGAGACATTCAAAACCCACCTGGACACTTTCCTGTGTGACCTACTGTAGGTTATCCTGCTCTGGCAGGGTGGTTGGACTAGATGATCTTTTGAGGTCCCTTCCAATCCCTAACATTCTGTGTGATTCTATGTGTGACTCCCTGAAGTTAAGGTGATTACAGCTGAAGTAGGACCCATCTATGTCAAGAATACTGTTTTATAGTATGATTTGATCCTTATTTTGTGAATAAGCACCAACAGTGTCATAGAGGCAAGCTGTGGCCCTTTGACCAAAGCATCTCTGGAGTCAGGGGCAGAGGTCTCCTGGACCTTAGTGAAGTGCCACATGGCAGGATGGTTCCTTGCTGACCCCTGCACACCTGCCATTTTTAGCATTGGCTGCTTCACACACCCATGCTTTATCAGAGCATCCCACTAATGCCGTTTTTACCTGCTCTGATCTCCTTAATTTTTCTAAATTACTCACTTTTGATGTGCTAGGTGTTCATGTGGAAAAATGACATGGAGGAGGGAGCTTGAGGTTTTGAGAACAGGGAGAGCCATGCCTGTTCCCAGCTTGCCGGGAGAGACAGTCTTTTGGCAGTGTCTTTGCCTCCTTTACTCAAGCTGGGTCTGGGACATGAATTAAACCTGACTGATTTTCACCTGTGTGTTGCTTTTGTTCTCTTGCCAGCTGGCTCTCTGTTGTTGCCCCTTCTGCTGCCT